>NC_068289.1:1372303-1549803 GCF_025860055.1 Xyrauchen texanus
ACTCATTTTTTAAACTACACTGCATGCACAATTATTAGGCAAGTGAGTATTCTGATCTTATTATTATTTCCATGCACAGTTTCCAACTCCAAACCATATAAACTTGAATGCTTATTGGATTCAATAATTTTCAGGTTATATATGTATTTGTGTAATAAGCGAGGGTGTGGCGAAAGTGACTTATATCAAGGTGTGCATAATTATTAGGCAGCTTCATTTCCTCAGTTAAAATGGGACAAAAAAAGAGATTTAACTGACACTGAAAAGTCAAAAATTGTAAAATGCCTTTCAGACAGATGCAACACTCTTGAACTAGCTAAACTATTGAGGCATAATCACCGGACAATCAAACATTTTGTTGCAAATAGTCAACTGGGGCGCAAATAATGCATGGAGAAGAAAATGCACAAATTAACTGAGGATAATTTGCGCATTTTGCAATTAAGGATAATTAAACGTGAAGCTACCAGGAACCCATTATCCTACAGTGCTACCATATTACAGAACTGCAACCTACCTTGATTGTCCAGAAGTAAATGGTTTCAAGTGCTCAGAGACATGGCCAAGGTCAAGAAGGCTGAAACATGACCACTACTGAATAAGATTCACATGTGTGTCAAGATTGGGCAAAGAAATACCTGAAGAAAGATTTATCAAAGGTTTTATGGACAGATGAAATGAGAGTGAATCTTGAAGGATCAGATGGATGGACCCGTGGCTGGATCACTAATGGACACAGGGCACTACTTCGAGTCAGGCGCCAGCAAGGTGGAGGAGGAGTGCTGTTATGGGCTGCTCTCATTAAGGATGAGGTAGTTGGACCTTTTCATGTTGAAGATGGACTGAAACTCAACTCCCAAACCTACTGCCAGTTTCTGGAAAGAACTTTCTTCAAGCAATGGTACAGGAAGAAGTTCAAAACATTGGCAATGCTCCATCACATGCATCCAAGTACTCCACCACTTGGCTAGCCAGCAAGGGCCTCAAAGATGCCCAAATAATGAATAGTTGCCTAATAATTGTGCACACTTATGTATTCCCTGAGAAAGACAAAACTCACTTTTCCTTTGTTAAACATTCAGGTTTGAAATTCAATAACATTTTGGATTGACTGAGAGCATTGTGTTTGTTCAACAATAAAATGAGTTCTGAGGAATACAATTTGCCTAATAATTGTGCACATAGTGTATAGTTTTGGCAAGTCATTTAGGACATCTACTTTGTGCATGACATGAGTAATTTTTCCAATAATTGTTTACAGACAGTGGGTTTTACAATCAGAAGTTTACATACACTAATGGGGCTTTTACACTGCACAGTACAACTTGACTCGACTCGACTCTGCTCACTTTTTGGGGGTTTTCCACTGTGGATAGGACCTGGTACTTTTTTTAGTATCACCTCAGTCGAGGTTCCAATCGAGCCGAGCCGATACTAAATGTGACATCAAAACCCTGCAGATCACTGATTTGTCAGAGAGAATCGTCACTACCGATGTCACTGGATTTGCGACATTGGACATCAACCCACTAGTTTTAAAGTTAGCTACAGCGATAAGAGTATCATTTGTTCACGCGACTTTCCAATTGTAAAAAGAAATGGCTGTGCGCAAAACCACGCTGTGGTAAATAAATGAGGTGCAGACGTTCCTCTCGTTAGCGATGAGCGAAATGAAAATGTCTTCCTGAAAAATTCAGGAAGTGTCTCAGCTGTTGGCCGCACACGGCTACCACCGGACCTACCAACAGTGAAGAGAAAAGTAAAAAAAAAACTTAAAAGTGACGACAGAACCATCAAAGAAAAGTGGAAGTGGTTCAAACAAATGGACGCTATCTACATCGGCGAGAAATGGGAGGGAGAGTGTCCTGGACTCGGCCACAGCTGGAGTCCACGATGGAGGATGGTACGTTAACTCTATACTCTGCTTGAAACTTTATTTAGTAGACCAGCTACTGGAAGCTTCTGAAACAACCAGACCAATTTAACTGTTACATTTGTGTAAAATTACCATGTAACAACTGCCTTATGCAGCACAATGATCTAGTAGCTAACAGCTAGCGGTCGTGTTATTGTTTATTGTTTTGTGTCACATTTAAGATGATGTCACGGCAGTAGAGGCGTTGCAACAGTGATGATCAGCCTATAATCCCGCCCACGTTGAGGCGTCACTAAACTGCGGTGGAAAAGCATGTTCAGAAATGTAAAGCGAGTAGAGTCAAGTCAAACCATAACGTGCAGTGGAAAATTGCCATAAGTTAACTGTGCCTATAAGCAGCTTGGAAAATTCCAGACAATTATGTCAAGCCTTTAGACAATTAGCTTCTGATAGGAGGTGTACCTGTGGATGTATTTTAAGGCCTACCTTCAAACTCAGTGCCTCTTTGCTTGACATCATGGGAAAAAATGTAATCTGCCAAGACCTCAGAAAACAAATTGTGGACCTCCACAAGTCAGGTTCATCCTTGGGAGCAATTTCCAAATGCCTGAAGGTGCCACATTCATCTGTACAAACAATAGTACACAAGTATAAACACCATGTGACCACACAGTCATCACACCGCTCAGGAAGGAGACGCATTCTGTCTCCTAGAGATTAAAGTAGTTTGGTGCGAAAAGTGCAAATCAATCCTAGAACAACAGCAAAGTACCTTGTGAAGATGCTGGAGGAAACAGGTACACAAGTATCTTTATCCACAGCAAAATGAGTCCTATATGGACATAACCCAAAAGGCTGCTCAGCTAGGAAGAAGCCACTACTACAAAACCATAATAAAAAAGCCATACTACAGTTTGCAAGTGCATATGGGGAAAAAGATCTTACTTATTCAAGAAATGTCCTCTGGTCTGAAGAAACAAAATTTGAACTGAAATTTAAATTGAAATGGGTCTTCCATATGGACAATGACCCCAAGCATACCTCTAAAGCTGTGGCAAAATGGCTTAAGGACAACAAAGTCAATGTATTGGAGTGGTCATCACAAAGCTCTGACCTCAATCTGATAAACAATTTGTGGGCATAACTGAAAAAGCGTGTGTAAGCAAGGAGGCCTACAAACCTGACTCAGTTACACCAGTTTTATCTGAAGGAATGGGCCAAAATTCCAGCAACTTATTGGGAGAAGCTTGTGGAAGGCTCCCCAAAGCATTTGACCCGAGTTAAACAATTTTAAGCCAATGCTACCAAATACTAACAAAGTGTATGTTCACTTCTGAACCACTGGGAATGTGATGAAAGAAATAAAAGCTGAAATAAATCATTCTCTCGACTATTATTCTGACATTTCACATTCTTAAAATAGTGATCCTAACTGACACAAGACAGGCAATGTTTTCTACCATTAAATGACAGGAATTGTGAAAAACTGATTTTAAATGTATTTGGCTAAAGTGTATGTAAACTTCTGACTTCAACTGTATATACATATGTACAAATACATATCTGATATATGCATATAATGCAAGGGAATGTAATGGCAGAAGAGGTTGGATATGTTGGATAAATATAAATAGATTAAGTTGTGTATTGCACATACTGTAATTATTGCTCAATGGTGCAGTCATAACTGTTCATGAGATGAATAGCCTGAGGGAAAAAATAGTTCTTGTGCCTGACGGTTCAGGTGCTCAGTGCTGTTCAAAGAAATAGTGGGCTGGTTGAGTGGGGTCCAGAGTGACTTTCTCAGCCCTTTTCCTCACTCTGGAAGTGTACAGTTCTTGAAGGGAAGCCAGGGGGCAACCAATAATCCGCTCAGCAGTTGAAACTGTCCTTTGTAATCTTCTGATGTACGATTTCATAGCTGAAAACAGACCTGAATGACTCCACTGCTACCACAGTGCTGTTCAGAATGGTGAGCTGAGTCAATGTTGGGGTGTTCCTCCAATCTCTTTTGAGAGTGTTCAGCTCCATGTTGTTTTGACTGCACCATCATCATCCTGGTTGAGGCCGATGATAGTAGTTTTGTTTGCAAACTTCAGGAGCTTGACAGAGGGGTCCTTGGCGGTGCAGTCATTTGTGTACAGGGAGAAGAGTAAAGTGGGAGGCATCAGAGGTGATCATACAGGTGCTAGAAGTGAATTTCCCTAGTCTCACTAACTGCTGCCTATCTCTCAGAAAGCTGGTGATCCACTGACAGATTAAGGTGGTTTAATTTAGTCCAGAGGATAGCTGGGATGATGGTGCTGAATGTCGAACTGAAGTCCACAAAAAGGATCCTTGCAGATGTCCCTGGTCTGTCCAGATGTTGAAGGATTTGATGCAATCCCATATTGACTGCATCATCCACAGACCTGTTTGCTCTATAAGCAAATTGGAAATATTAGAATATTGAATTAGAATAGATATTAAAATATTAGGACTCATTATAATCATAATAGTAACTTGAACAGCAACTGACCAATTGTCAGGGACTAAGCAGTAAAGGCAAGGACACATGGTTGTTGTTAAGAAAGTTTAGGCTTTATTTAGCCAACTATATCAATTAAAGTTCAAACATAAAGTACTTAAAGTGGGTCTTTTAACAAAACTGAGTTCAACATAACAAGACTACAATATACTTTGTATGTATTGCTTTTCAAAAAACTATTTTCTATAAAATTCTAAAAGTGTAAATAGCAACAAAAGGCATATTCTTTGCACTAAGTGCAAATAGTATTAGATGTGCCAATAGTGGCAGATACTATTTGCACTCCTAATTAACTACTAACATACAGTATTACTGCAGTGTGTTTGCTGTGTTTATTTAGTCACACAGACACCTTACTCCAACCCCTAAACCTAACCCTAACTTACAACAATTTTCCATGGTTTAACTACAGTAAACATAGTATCACCATGGCATTTATTGCATTAAAACTATGGCTTACACCAACCCCCCCCCCCGTTAATAAAAACAGTTAATAATACCTTCCTCTCAACTGCCTGACCATCACTGTGACCAAATCACTGCGAGGCAGTCAACATTAATTTTGTGAAAACATAAAAAGAGTGGAAACAGGAAACAGGGTGGAACCAAGTTGGGCAAAAGGGGGAATCAAACCTGCATCGTCTACATGGAGAAAAACCCCCCAGAAAAAACATCCATTGCAGCAACACTGGGAGGGCACATTTTGTCTTCAAATTCTGTTTCCACCAAACTATTGGAATGCAAATAGCCACGCTGTGTGGGAGGTGCTATTTACACCTAATGCAAATAGTCATTTCAAAATTTGTATGGTGGTTCCCTTTTACTCCAGGCCCAATGGGTAGGTTATACAAAAGAGGACCTTAGTTGACCCCATCATCACAGGGCTAAAATAACGTTTCTGGTTTTACCCACCCTAGCAACATCCCTTCTTCAAGAGAATTCAATCATACAACCATTCTACTATGACCTAAAACACATGGCAATCCCAGTTATTTTTAGCAAAGCAATTAACCACTGTAATGACTGTCAACTAATGGCTGGTGATTCTATTCAATGAACGTCAACAATGAGCAGGAATAAATGATAAAATAATAATTATCTAATGGTATCTACAGTAGTACAACACAAGCAATTACAGCTGACATATTGAAAACAGGAAGGCATTTCATAATATTTCTTAAAAATCATCTCTTTTCATGCCTGATCCTGATTCCATCCTAAAATCAGTCAGGATGGTGGTATTTGCTGTCCATCTCAGATTCTGAGGAGGAACGCTTTCAAGTTTCCAAACAACAAACAGTGGTCGCAGCCTGTCAAACAGGAAGACACTTTCGACACCGAACATCTGGAACCTTCTTTTCAAATACCCCAGCTAATTATGCTGCTAGCAGACAGTCTGTATCACAGAAGAGGGCAGCGAAGCAACTCTAATGTCACATATACACACATATCACAAACACACACATACATCCATTCTGGTCATTGATTGTCACAACATAAAAGATTTCCAAAATAAAAGTGAAACAATGAAAGACATGCCAACCATCTGGGAGCTAACCTCGCAGCTCCTTTCTTCTCTTTCACCCGCCCTCTGCTGGCTTCACCTTCTCTCTTCTCTGGATGGTGTTTGCTGAGCATTAATTACTCACGCCAAGGCCTTGTGCGTTTGGAGTGAATGGCCGCCAAAATTCTGTCCGACACTGTTGGTCGTAAAAAACAGGCTCAGTGGGTTCCAACGATAACAGGGTGAGGGACTGGGGGAGAGAACAGTGTGGGAGGAAAACTAGAAAGAGGCACAATGGTGAAAAAGATAATAGTAATGGAGAGGAAGCAATGTACATAAAAACAATTTTAGGGAAAGGTGGAAACAGGAGGGTCTTGTGTCCCTCTATCCATGAAAGATTTACTTTTTATAGATGTCTTTAGATATCAATGTTTCAATAGGTGGCACTGCCACATACACTTTTTAAAGTTTTTTGGTTTTGTTTGTTTTTATAGTTTTCCAGGTTCTGTGGTAAAATAGAGGGGTGTAAAGAACTTGAGTAATTATATTTTATTACTATACATTTGTACTTTTTCAAGTGATATTAAAGATGAATACTTGTACATTTACTCAATTAGATTTCTACGTGAAGATAATAATTGTGTGTAGTGGAGATGATGGAGCACGAGGCGAAGGATCAAATTGCAGTATTTTTAATGAAGGTTATGAAGACGAATGCAAACAACGTGGAGAACAAAGAACCAAACAAACTACACACGAACATATGAATGTTACACAGACAAGAACTGACAATCAATGAACACAACTGGAGGGTATTTATACACAAAAGGAACTATTGAGGGAATGGAAGACAGGTGAGGATGATGAGGAACAGATGGAAGTGATGAGGGCAATGAATTCTGGGAGATGTATTCAAGGGGAAAACTTAAAAATAAGAGTCCTGGGAAAAACATTAGGGAGACAGATTGAGACAATCATCCTTTTAATGACCATCCTTAAACAAATTGTCCATTTGGTCACTTCTTGGGTCTGCTGAGTGATTTAGACTCTTCCTTTGTTTATAAATCCATTGTCCACAAAGTTTACATGTAATTCCATGCTGTTTATTAACTTCTTGAAGTTATGAATAAAAATTGAAAGAAAAATTGCCAAACAACTACAACGAATTAAACAAAAGTCCAGCACAGTGTCTTTACAAGCTCAACACCTGGGCTTTCATGGCATCACCTCACCTGCAGAGGGGGCACAACTATAGAAATACAAGTCATAATACAAAAAATGTATAAATGGCTCCTACACTCATATATGTGTGTATGTATGTGTGTGTGTGTATGTGTGTGTGATAAATAGTAAACTGTATTTCATCAGATCTATAAAAAATGGTTCAAAAATATGTCATCATTCATTTACCTTAAATGGTCTGCACATATATAGCACAATTTTAACATTAACAGTATTGAAAGCACTGTGACTCATTCACCCATTCACACACACACTCATACTCATACACCAATGATGGCAGAGCTGCATGCAAGGTGCTAGCATGCCATTGGGAGCAACTTGAGGCTCAGTGTCTTGCCCAAGGACACTTCAGCATGTGGAGTTGTGTGGGCCGGGATTCAAACTGCCAACCTTGTGATTAGTGGCCGACCCGCTCAACCAACTGAGCCACAGCCGCACAGTTAAATGGCTCCAAACCCCAAACTTTTTTCTTTTCATTTAAATAATTTAATGAATGTCTTGTTGACTCAAATCAATACATTGACAGTACAGAGACCCACTTTTATGCTTAATAAAGCACCCAAAATTGTCATTAAAGTAGTCCATTTGACTCTGCATACGATCTCTCTTATCTCTCTGAAATCCAAAATGGTTGCCGAATGACGATTAAACATGCTTGAAAATGACCTAAACAAAGCAAACACAAGACACTAGTTTCTCAACACCGGTTTGGACTTTTAGATGTTGTTTACGGCTTCAAACAGCTCAAAGTGACACATGCCAAATCCATGTTGCTGTCCAGAGGTGGGTAGAGTAGTCAAAAAATGTACTCAAGTAAAATTACAATTACCTTAAAAAAATGACTCGAGTAGAAGTAAAATTAATAATATTAAAATGACTCGAATAAGAGTCAGAAAGTATCCAATAAAAAGAGAAGGCAAATTGGTGGCCGGTACTTTCCAACTTCATTGACCAGAAGAGCTGGTGGTGCTGTTCTGGGCTCCGGCCAATGTACTGCAGGATGTTTTTTTTCTAGTAGCTGTAGACCAGAAGACTAGCTGCCGGCAGTTGTTGAGCTGCGAGTTGGACATCCCCGGACCAGAAAAGGATGAGTCAGGCCGCCCACTGAGCACGTGGCCAACCCCAGATCGGTGGTTTGCTCAAATAGGTCGAGGAAGGCTTCTGGGTCATCTTCCATCCCATCTTCATTATCCCTAACACCTGTCTCTCGTTATAGTGATGCGGAGGGAGACCAAAAAGGGACGCCAGAGCATCAGTGAGAAGAGAGGGACCTGAAGGCACAACAAGCATGCTCCGATAGAGTTTTATTATTTGGAGTGCTTTGATTTAAGGATATTTTCTTTGGTTGTCGACGGTTACTGTCGAGCGTGTTCAAAACGAGAACAAATACACAAACACACAAAGGTGTCGGACAGCTGCCCGTAAATCTCTCTCTCTCTCTTTCGCACTGCAGCTTCCAGTCAGCTTTTATCCCTCTCGGAGGCTTGATTAGCCTGATTAGGGGCCGGGTGTGCAGCATCACAACCTGGTCCGCCCTCCGCCCTGCCACAAATGGAAATTGTCATCATTAACCACCATGTTGTTCCAAAGCCATATTACGTCTTTCTTCCATGCATCAAATTAAAGGGATAGTTCAGCAAAAAAATTAAATACTCTAATTTTCTCACCCTCATGCCATCCCAGATGCGTATGACTTTCTTCTGCTGAACACAAATTAAGATTTTTAGAAGAATATCTCAGCTCTGTTGGTCCATACAATTAAGAAGAACTGAATCACTAAAAACACAATAAGTAGAATGTGAAAGTGGAGATTTATTAGTAAAATGTATTTAAATATTGATCTGTTTCTCACCCACACTTATCATATCCCTGTTTCATTTAAACCAGTATCATTTAAATTCCTTCAATGCTGCCTTTAGAAGTGAATGGTACCAAAACTTTAAAACTCAGAAAGCACATAGTGTAAATTAACAGAACTGAGATATTCTTCTAAAAATCTTAATTTGTGTCCAGCAGAAGATACAAAGCACATCTGGGATACCACGAGGGTGAGTAAATTATGCAAGAATTTTACATATTGTAAAAATTATTACTATAAGATGTTAGACAGAATGGTAACCTTAATCATTATTTACTTTTACTGCATGTTTTTCCCCCTCCATATTTTGAAACAGAATGGTGACTGAGACAGATATTTTCTTCGGAGCCAAGCGGTTGTTCCGGTCCATTCACCTCTTCAGGAAGTGTTTGTTCTTGGCTATATGGCACATTCCAGTGGCTTTCTCTCCATCTGCACGCTCAGTGCAGAGTATGCCCCTGGGCAGTTAGTCCAAGATCATGTTGAGGAAGCGTTCGTGGACGGTTCATGTTTTCACTGTGAGAACATGACCATGGCAACGTTATGGTCGCGGCTTTCCTTCTTCCGAGGGTACGGTTCCACCGGGTAATCCCCCACAGTCCACTCATTCCCTGACATGCTCATTTGCTCCAGTTCTGGGATAAGTCAGACAGCTCGCCCCAGTGCCAGCCTAGTGTCTCTTTTGGAGCTCGTGGGTTGGATGAGATGTTGATCGCTGCATCGGCGAGCACCTCGGTGATGTCAGACGCCGAGGACTCGCCCGGCTGGTGCCTTCGGGTGAATTGCACCTAATCTCTGGTGTCTGGAAGCTTGTTTTCCATAAGACAAAACCGCCCGCATCTGTCAAATGCGGTGCACGTGCAGAAATGCTCACAATTATGATAAATGCAGATGTTTACAAGGATTTATACAGTCGTATAAGTATGAGGTCATAAGAGCCCAGAGTTACAGATTCCCGCTGAAAATGAACGAGTATCACCATGACACAGACACATTGTTACAATCTCTGACATTTACCTCACCATGTTTTCTTAAGTTGGAGCTGCAATTTTAATCTTGAAATATCCTTGTCTTGGTGTAAAATTATGTTGCCCGCTTGCTGCTGAAGTGTTGAACACGACTCGAGTGACAGCGTTCAGCTGTGAAGTTACGCTGTCGTAAGAGTCCTATTCAAAAATCTTAATCATAAAAATATTTTTTTTTTCAAAAAAGTTTCTCAAGTAAAAGTAAAGGAGTAAATATAGCATGTTCCCAACAACCTCTGTTTTAACCATGACTGACATTTTATGAATGACAAATCAGCCATTCCATAGAATCAAAGGTTAAGTTACAAAACAGGGTACATATCAGTATTGCTTAACATAGTCCGGATTGTTTAGAGGAGAGCAAAGGTAGCGGCACTGCCCTAACTGCTACTGCATTTGACATTTCACTGGAATTAACTTATCATATTAGAGCATACTTTTTCAAAAATGAATTTGCTCTCCATAAGGTACATTGGTGCCTCAAATCTCAGATAAGGTCAGAGACTCGGAAAGAGTATTTGGTGAATACATATCAAACAGAAATAAAAGAGGGAGGCAGAGGGATTTTTCTCTTTTCTCTGTAATTTGGAGGCTGATGACATTTACTTTAGTGGATATATATTAATATAATATCATCTGTGTGTGTATGTGAGTGAGTGAGTGTGTGTGTGTGTGTGTGTGTGTGTGTGTGTGTGTGAGCGTGTATTTATCACTTTGTGGGGACCAAATGTCCCCATAAGGATAGTAAAACCCGAAATTTTTGACCTTGTGGGGACATTTTGTCGGTCCCCATGAGGAAAACAGCTTATAAATCATACTAAATTATGTTTTTTGAAAATGTAAAAATGCAGAAAGTTTTCTGTGAGGGTTAGGTTTAGGGGTAGGGTTAGGTTTAGGGGATAGAATATAAAGTTTGTACAGTATAAAAACCATTATGTCTATGGAAAGTCCCCATAAAACATGGAAACACAACATGTGTGTGTGTGTGTGTGTGTGTGTGTGTGTGTGTGTGTGTGTGTGTGTGTGTGTGTGTGTGTGTGTGTGTGTGTATGTGAGTGAGTGAGTGTGTGTGTGTGTGTGTGTGTGTGTGTGTGTGTGTGTGTGTGTGTGTGTGTCTGTGTGTGTGTGTGTGTGTGTGTGTGTGTCTTTAAGCACATTAGCCAGTCTTTTTCCCAACATTCTGTCATTTTGTCTGTTATTAGGTGATTAAAATACTTTTTAATGTAATTGTTCCGCCATTACAATTTCACTATTTCCAATATATCATCCAGAATGTTATGATACTCCTGAGATGTGCTTTTCTCCAAGAAAAGATTTACTTGACTCCTTTTTAATATCTGGTTTATCACCCATTAGGTTGAGCCAAATGCTACAAGGAAGCCAATCCCTTCAATATTGAGTGAGCTGAGAGCCACTGCCCAAAGACTAAAACCTGATAGGACAAAGAAAACAGTAGCATGTTTATTATTTATGAACATATGTGTGCATGTGAACAGTGGCTCCAAAAAGTACTTGGATATTTAAGCCACACATAAAAATGTATGAATGTCTTTCTATTTTGTAGCAAAAAACAAACAAAAAAAAAAACACTAAAATTAGGTTTGCTGGATTTCAAATTTGAAAACAATACATACATTGTTTAAATGAATACAAAAAGTATTTGGGACACTTTCTTGTTGTCAAACTTAGTGAAGCATGTCCATCGTTAATGTGATAAACTACACACTCCGTTTGGTCATCTGTGTGAACTACCATCGGGCCAGTAAAGAGTACAAAGCTCAGAAAATGTCTAGAATCATTTGTTTGCAGATGATGCATTTTAGGGCCACTGTATGTCTGTATATGTTCTAAAGTTTCAGCTGAACTTCAGTTAAGGTGAGAGAGAGAGCGAGAGGAAGTATAAAGAGATTGAAAAGGAATGTAAGGGAGACTGAATACAGTAAAAAATTAACTAGGGTAAGCTTTTAAGGAATAATGTTTTCTCTAAAAGTGCTGTGTAGTCGCACAGAACAGCCTACAGTGAAAACCAGAGTTAGTTGTTCTTTGATGTGTGGTGTCGGCGATACACAGAAACCTCCAGTACAGACATACATCACACTAACCTTCGGCTTTCCCTGAAAGACTAAGCCCCAAATTTACATTCCTGTCAAACTGGTAGCTGCCCATACCGCAATTAATCAGTGCGGATGAGCATACTAAAGTGAGAGAGCTGAAGATAGAAGACACCACACTTGCTTTGATGTTTGCTACACCAGTATCTGCAACAATAAACAGCATTGAGATTACAACAAGCATCGCCCAGATCTGATTTGATAGATAGCACTTGTACTGCAGATAACCCCAGTCATGAGGAGCTGCCCTCAGTGCCTCTACTAGCACTTACACATACACACACACACACACACACACACACACACACACACACACTCTCACTCACACTCTCACACACACACACTCTCACACACACTCTCTCACACACACACACACCCACTCTCGCACACACACACACACACCCACTCACACACACTCTCTCACACACACACACACTCTCGCACACACTCACACACACACTCACTCACACTCACACACACACACACACACACACACACACACACATACACTACACACACACACACACACACACACACACACACACACACACACACACACACACATATCTGTTCCTTGGCATGCATGCTATCAGTACATGCTCAAGGTGTTCGAATTGAGTGAGGCCCGGGAGAGGGGTTCTTAGACCCCCATTAGAACAAACGATGATCATCCTTTATTAAGAATAAAAAAATAAATTCTTGAATTTTTGCCCTCACAGAACATGATTGTTCTTCATCATTTACCCATCTTTTCCATCAGTGTTCTGAAATAGATTTTCTGTTTGAAAGTTCTAAACTCCCAAATTTCACAGAATAGGACTTTCACCGTCTTCGTAAAATAAAGTTACAAATGAATTATTTCGTTGATATCACTAACTTAAATGGAAAAAAAGAATAGATCCCACTTCTGTTATACATCCACTGAAGAAGCAACTAGTGCTTTTTCATAAGTGGGGAAGCAGAGACTATTTGTGTGTGTGTGTCAACAATTCCAATTGAATTCCACAGTATGTGTGGGCTAGGAATTCATTTCAACGGTCCTTATTCTACATCATTTGAAAGAAAACCTGCTTTAGCTCTGTGTGGAAGTTCAGAAGGTCTTGCTAAGGGTTTAAGTTTTTGGAACAAAGAAGGATCTTCTTTATTGGTCGGCTCTATAATTAAAAAACCCTAGCATGGGATAGACTGTCCCCTTCAGCAATTTAGGCTCCATGGATTCATTTTTATTACCAAAATAGACATCAAATCTCATTAATGTGCATTTATCTCACAGTCCTGTCACCTTGTCGGGTTGTGTTTCTGTCTGATGGGACCGTGGCATTATCGTCCCGTCTGTCTTGCGTTTCGTGTACGTTCTTTGTGTGAGTGCGTGGGTCTGGTTGTTAGTGACCGCCGTTAGCGAGTTATTGCCCTGTCACCTGATCATGTTGGGTTTTGTCTGATGAGGACCGTGGCATCGTCTGTCCCTGTTTGTTTTGTTCCAAATGTGTTTGGAAGTTTTTGCCCTCATGTGTTTCAGGTGCAGAGTTTCCATGGGAACACCAATTGTTTCCATGGGAATGCTTATCATGCCATCTTTCAGCTGCGAGCGGCACCTGCCCCTTGTTTGTTCATGCCTATATTAATCCCCTCGTGTGTCATGTCCTTTGCCTTATTGTTAAATGAAGTTAAATGTTGCTCAGTGTTGACTGAGTGTATTAGTATTGTTGTTTGATGTGAAGTAACTAACCTCACTCTCTCTGGCTAGTTGGTCCTTTCTTGTGTATCTATTGGTTGCTCGTGTGTCGGTTGCCTTCCAGTTTGCTGCATGTCAGCTGTGCTTCCACAGAGGACTCTTTCTCAGTAAATAATTCCTTTGAACTGTTCCTCTGCTCTTGGGTCCCTTTGTCTCGCTCTTGCTCTGATACCTAGCCACTATGCACTCTACGCTCAACACTTTTCAGTTATTGCCACTTATTGCAAAATCCAGCACATTATAGAGCTCAACCAATCATCAAATAGAGAAGCCAGGCTTCCATGCTAGACAAAAATACATTGATTAAAAGAGCAATGTCCATTACGCAATCAGATGCATATTCACTGAAAATAGTTCTCCTTAATCTCCCTTGACTGTCGATAAACATGGCATCTGGCCAGGCCACCAAATTAGGTTTTTAGAGCCTCTCGCCCAATAAACATTGATCTTTACCCCACTGGAGTCAAATTGCACAGGTATCAGCCATAGACCATTGTAGCATGGCTTTATTAGCGCTTCATGGGCCGTGTGTTTGACTATATGGACATATTCATGTAGAATAAAAGCTGCATATCTTTTTACATTCTAAGGGAAGCCATGCTTCCTGCGCAGTCACCATTGATCCACAGGCATATAGCCTTTTTTATTTTATTATTATTAACAAAAGTACAAATAAATTATCCATCCATTCCATCCATCCATCCATCTTCCACCGCTTATCCGAAGTCGGGTCGCGGGGGCAGCTGCTCCAGCAGGGGGCCCCAAACTTCCCTATCCCGAGCCACATTAACCAGCTCTGACTGGGGGACCCCGAGGCGTTCCCAGGCCAGTGTGGAGATGTAATCTCTCCACCTAATCCTGGGTCTACCCCGAGGCCTCCTCCCAGCTGGACGTGCCTGAAACACCTCCCTAGGGATGCGGCCAGGGGGCATCCTTACCAGATGCCCAAACCACCTCAACTGACTCCTTTCGACGCAAAGGAGCAGCGGCTCTACTCCGAGCTCCTCACGGATGACTGAGCTCCTCAACCTATCTCTAAGGGAGAAGCCCACCACCCTTCTGAGGAAGCCCATTTCGGCTGCTTGTACTCGCGACCGAGTTCTTTCAGTCATGACCCATCCTTCATGACCATAGGTGAGGGTAGGAACAAAAATTTACTGGTAGATCGAGAGCTTTGCCTTCCGGCTCAGCTCTCTTTTCGTGATAACGGTGCGATAGAGCGAGTGCAATACCGCCCCCACTGCCGCGATTCTCCGGCCAACCTCCCATTCCATTGTCCCCTCACTTGTGAACAACACCCCGAGGTACTTGAACTCCTTCACTTGGGGCAATACCTCCTTCCCTACCTGGAGTACGCAATCCATCGGTTTCCTGCTGAGAACCATGGCCTCAGATTTAGAGGTGCTAAACAAATAAATTATGTCAGTGTCAAATGTGAACTTGGGACATTTTTGAAGGAAAAATATATAACCCTATCAAAAATGGTCACTTGGTATTTTTGATGGTGCACAAAAAACATGCGTGTTAATAAAATATACATTTAATGTAATATGATTATTACTTATAAGGCACAGAAATATCTCACTGGACATGACACAATTCTAACACGGCATGTATTCTCACATACTTGAATCACATATAATTTCACTCACTCATACACCGGTATCCCTGTTTACTCTTTCTCTTCTAGAAGCATACACATTTCCCATTCAATATTCCTCACTAGAGCTGCTCTGTGCTTTGTGCATCTGCCTCTATCTCCAGAGAGGAACACCTGGTCTGACTCAGTGATTGCCAGCTGAAAAACTTCAGATGGCACTGCAAGATGAGATCCTGAATCACACTTGAATTTCTGCATGCATTCAAATCAATCCCGAAGACAATCAAATCAAATGGGACCGCCCTGACTATTGTCATACACTCTCTGTGGCAGATGACACCTGCCCAGGAAGATGGAAAAGAGGAGACATTTATTTTGCAGTGGTGACGGGTCAGGAGAGAGGCATCATGGGAGTGATTACAGAATGCCAGATGAGCTAGAGAGAGAGAAGTAGAGAGGATATGAACATTTCCTGCCAACATCCACATATCAGTTAAAAGGAGTAGTTCACAAAAAAAGGAAAATTCTGACATTTTACTCACCCTCCAAGCCTGCATCACTTTCTTCCATGCAAATGCCTCGATCCCTAGAGTCCTTGAAGCATTCATGTGAGTGCATACTGATTTGTGAACGAATTGTTATTTTGATTGTTTGAATCAGTTTATCCTGGTCAAAAAATGATATGAATCAGAATGAACCTGTTCAGCTCACTAACTCAATGATCACTGACACGGCCGTTCCTCAGTTAGTTGTTCACTGGACGGGATGGTTATGAGGGAATAACGACTTACATTTTGTTCTGTTTATCACACAAAAGCTATTGGATGGCTTCAGATGTTTTTAAATGTGTTGTGTTAATTAATTGTATGATACTGTAAATCTACTGTAAACAACATGGTTGCAACCCAAAAGATGTTAGAGGGAGGCAACTTTTGATGTGTTGACGAAATGGGAATGTCATTTAAGGAAGACAGATAGACACTGTAAAGTTATTTGCACCAGTGTTCTGACCAGACACAGTGTTTGTGGCTCAGGAGATCAATGAGGTAAAAAAGTCATAACATAGTCGCATCAGGGTCTCGTGTCTGAAAGTATTGTTCACCTACACTGTTTTCCTGTGAGACCTAATTGGTCAGTTGGTTTCTGAAGACTCAGCAAACAGTAAACCCCAAAAGCGTGTAAAAGAAGCTGCATCTCAGTCAACATGACTTTAATTGTCTCTGTTCACACACAGTGATGGCAGTTAAACTGGTACACAATACAAAGGGTGGATTACAAATTTGTAGGAGAGTTTCAATCAGTTTGTCTAACAGTTCACTCCAAAGGGAATATAGAAGTTACAGCACATAACATGTCAGACTATTCTCTCCCAGCATTGCCTTTGCGGTCGTCTGGTAGATCGCGATCGACGTATTGGGCACCCCTGTTCTATGTGACTGTCAGGACACGCCTCGGTCTCTGTTGTGTTGTGATAGGTCATGTTCATGTAGCAGCAATGGTGATGAGAGAACGCACTGGAGAAACAGTTTAGAGAGGACAAATCAATCTACATATAAAATATTGCTCACTTTCCAAATAATAAAAGTATAGCGCATCTACTAATAATTATATATAAATAAATACATGATGCAAAGAGAAAAGAAAATAGATTTTACAGGTGTACTTTTAATTATATATTAATATATTATACATATTATATACTGTGCACCCAACTACTGAGGTACTTCAACTTGGGAATTAACATTCCTTGCGTTTGAACGTCATATTTACGGGGAAATTGTGGGTTGTGAGTGCCCACGAAGGATACACCTCATGCATCCTCTGAATTCCCGTGAAAGAAGGTCGCATTTTAAGGCTGCATTCGAAGTGTCCTACTTGCTGAAACGAGACAGCCTCGATGACGTATGCGGCCGAAATATGCGAACTCCGGAGGACGCATCCTTCCAAATGAGACACAGCCTCTTATCCTGACATCCTCCTCTCACTGGCAAATCACAACAGGTAAACAAATCCATGATGATAATTGGAGCAGGTGGTAACAATGAGTACTTGTTAGAGGAGGGAGGAATATCAGGGGAGGTGGAAAGCAGAGAGGACAATGGATACCAAAACAATGGCAAGTGACCCACAGACATACATCCATAGATGTAATAAAATAAAACAGAAATACATCCTGCAACATAAAAGGCAAGTAAGAAGTAAATGTACAGTGACTAGTTGATTTACATGTTTGTCAGACAGACGCTTGCGGGCTAAGTGACGGTTCTTGAGTAGAATAAACTGCAATGTGGACAAAGTCCACAAAGAATAAGGAAAATTCATGTTAGTATGCAACAACTTTACTCACACAAAATGAGGATAATAATTGACATTTACATTTATGCATTTGGCAGACGCTTTTATCCAAAGTGACTTACAGTGCACTTATTACAGGGACAATCCCCCCGGAGCAACCTGGAGTTAAGTGTCTTACTCAAGGACACAATGGTGGTGACTGTGGGGATCGAACCAGCGACCTTCTGAGTACCAATGTATTATACAGAGCACTTATTACAGGGACAATCCCCCCGGAGCAACCTGGAGTTAAGTGTCTTACTCAAGGACACAATGGTGGTGACTGTGGGGTTCAAACTAGCGACCTTCTGATTAACAGCCCTGTGCTTTAGCCACTACGCCACCACCACTCACAATATTAATGAACAAATATATGATGTTAATTGACAAAAGTTACCAAAAGTAAAACAAAAAATGACATAACAACCTGAAGCCTCAGGAATACTATTTTACGTTCCACTGAGAGCTTTAGTTTAATTCTTTAGTTATTTAGGAAACCATCTATGCACTTGTGCTTTAAAGAACTGCAAAACTAACACACTGATCTGAAGATGCTACATAATGTGACTTTTTAATCTTCAATGAGCAATAAACACTTTTTTTTTCAGATGTATTTATACAAAAATAAGATTTGTATACATAAATAATACATGGTTTTGTTAGAATGTTGAAAAGGCACGTAGAAAGGCTCCGTTTCACCAGCTCAGACACATGGGGCGAAACTCAATGTGAGCTGTTTTTTAACTTCGATTTAATTTGCAGTCCCCTGTTGACAGTACAGCAGTTCATTAATATTAATTACACTTATATTAATCCAAATGATTTTAGCTGATTTACAGCCCCCAAAATAATTGCTTTCACTAGACTGTGCTGATTATAATTGAGATGATTGTGTTTATCACAGTTTGACTTTGGACATTTGCTAGTGGGAAATTTGCACTAGGTTTCAGAATGTATTAAACAATTTAAGTTGAGATGTTTTAAACAGAAGAGGAAACAATACAGATGCTTTCTTGTTAATGCATCTCAATTGAAAATACTGTATCATTTCATTAATGTATCATAAATGATGCCTCAAGGTGTGTTGACCACACCAACGCCCCTTCAAACCTTTGACCTTCTCCACAATCTCTTTTTATCAGGATTTTTGAACATTCCACTGGTGCAGGGCAGAGAAAAGATTTTTTTGTGATCAATTTGTTTTCATTTATCATTCTGGGATAGCATTTCAATATTTGCCTAATGAGAACAGATTTTCTCCCAGACAACACACACACACACACACACACACACACCCCAAAGACAATAGTAGACCTATCCTCTTAATGTCTCAGGTCTTAATAAACAGAGATATACTCAATACGCAGAGCTGTGGAAGATTAACAGATACGATCTCCACTGTTTATGTCCTTGCAAGCCAGCGTGAAACTACACTACACAATGAACTCATGTAGAACTGATCATGCACATGGGCTGGGAGGGAGCTCTAACACTCTAAACCTGTAGCTCCACAGGCTGGAAGCCCCACATACATTGCAGAGTAGGCGGCCAGTCTGCATTTTTACTCATTAGATGAGCTGGCTTACTCCCTGACCTGAGGAGAGGAGGAGAGACCAGCAACACACTACAGATAAAATAGGGTTGTCCTTTCCTCTGCTAAATCCCAGTTTGTGCATACAGAGTTTGTTATTAACAGAAGTGACAACTCAATTCTACAAACAAATTACTTATAGATTATAGCTGGTGGCAGTGTTTTGGAACATAGGAGCTAGTCCAAGCTGCTTCATAGCTGGTCGATAAGCTACCATGTTCCAAAAACAGCCTGACCACCTTGAGCTGATATGACCAGCAGGTAGCTGGTGAAAGATAGACCCTTTTTGAATCAGCTAAAGACCAGCTTGGACCACCTAAAGACCAGCTTGGATGAGCTAAAGACCAGCTTGGACCACCTAAAGACCAGCTTGGATGAGCTAAAGACCAGCTTGGACCACCTAAAGACCAGCTTGGATGAGCTAAAGAACAGCTTGGACCAGCTTCCATCTTCCAAATCTTAGTTACAATCTAAAGCTGGATTTTCCAGCAGTCAAAAAAATCAGTTAAAAATCAGGTAGTGACAACCGAATTTACATGATATCAGTGTGTACAAAGCAAACCTGAACAACTATTTGTTAACCCTCTGGGGTCGACGGACGTGCCGGCGCGTCCTGCTGGATATTTTCGTCATTACAGCAGAAACAACTTAAACGTCATTTTTGGGTATACAGATAAGTGTAAGACATAATTAGAGACTATAAAGGGTCTACTTTTATTTGTGTACACTCACAATAACAACAAAATCTTGTGCTTCTGTAAAATAAAGAAAATAAAAAGGGTGAGCTTTCAGCTGTCTCTGTGTTCACGAGCATATTTCTGAAACATGTCACAAAAATGAACTGAAACTCTGCGAATACTTATCACACAAACATGACACATATGTCTAAAGAAAGCTTAAAATGTCTACTTTTAAATAACAATTCAAATTTAAAACTAATATTCTCCTGCAATGTAATCTGTTTGAAACAAAGCAATGTACAGTTTTTACCGGTCCATCTCATTATCTGTAATGTGATCACACCCACCAGCAGAGCGCGCCATTCATACGCTAATGTGCTGAGACAATCAATGCACATGGTGAACGCCCCCCGACTGTGAGGTTTAATGTAAACACAACACAACTTTTCTGCGTGTTTGCAACAATACACAGACGAGAAAGCTTCAGGATAATAAGGAAGAGTTAACATTTTCCACAGAAGAAGAGCGGGACTCTGATGAACGTTTGTATTTTGAAGAGAGATTTGATCCAGTCGAGGATACAATTTCGTTTTCATTAGTTGACATGCTATTTTATATAAACATGTACATATTTTACTAGTGGAACTGTTTCCAGACAGGATTCAGAGTATTGACATTTGAAATATGTCCTAATAAGCAAGTTTTAGTTACATTTAAATGCTGTTTCGGCTAAAGCAGGTATTTAAATTGTGTGCTGTATGATATAAGTATGATATGTAATATGATATAAATGATATGAATGTTTAGATTATATTTTAACTAGTGTTTATGCTGCCTCATTATCAGCAACAATGCTTGTGCTTGCAAATATCTGTTCAGGTGTAAATGTGTCAAATGCACTTTAAATATGCCCATATTAGAAAATCAGCATCTTATAATGATTTCTGAAGGATCATGTGACACTGAAGATGGCAGTAATGATGCTGAAAATTCATCTTTGATCACAAATTGCATTTTACATTATATTCAAATAGAAAACTGTTCATTTAAATTGTAAAATGAGTTCACACAATGTTTTTACTGTATTTTGGATTAATCCAGTCTTGGTGAGCAGAAGTGACTTCTTTTAATGGTAGTGTAGGTCTAAAATTAAGTGAAGTCTTTATGTAAAGAAAATATATAGTCAGAAACTTGATTTGGATCATTAAGTCTCCTCACATTCATTCTCTTTCTGTCACATTCCTCAGTGATAGGCCGAGGGGAGGGTCTTTGTCTCCTCAGGTGTGAATCACATCAATATTCATGATAGTTCACGCCTCCTCGCATATGACCTTTCAATACTAAACGTGTCTTACAAAAGTTATATTACTATATTGTTTTGTATGAATGAGTGATCAGGATGTTTTCACATAATTTTGTAGCAAAAACTCTAGGATACGAGATCCAGTTCTCAAAGGCTTGTTGACAAATGTTTAGTATGTGTTATATGACCTTATTTCAATGACTTAACATTTTTGTTTTTTCAAAAACCACGCATAAACGTAATTTTATTAAAAATACAAACATGTACACACATGTTGCTCACATATTATTGTAGCCCAGTTTGTGCTGAATACAGTGTTATCAGACTTTACCCATTCGTTTTTAAGCAACTGAAAAAAGCACAAATGTCAAGGCATGTCAGGGTTAAGTTACTCAGTTATGCACTTCACATAAAATTAAACACTTCTTGTAAGATTAACCTATAGAGTCTATGAATAAAAAAAAAAACATTTTTAAAATGTTTTGTAAAAAAAAAAAAAAATGTATATTCAATTGTGTATTCATTAATTAATAATGCGTTACCATGACCCTCACTTTAAAATAATTAGTAATTCCTTCATGTTTATGTGGTAACACTTGACTCAATAATTATGGGTCACCAAAATAATTTCAAAAAGACCTCCAGGTATATCAAACCTGCTGAAGATAATCATTTATAATGAACAGAAGAGATATCCCAAGGAATACACAGGTTGGGCACATACATCTGTAAGCTGACTATGATGCCAGACACTGTAGCCATGATTTAGAGAACTGTTATGTTCATAAATGAATTCCAGCAAAGAACACACGTGAATCGCATGTTTCTCTGAAGGCACATTTCATGATCATGTTCACAATAAAAACATCATCATTCACATTTTAGACACATGTTAATGTTTTGATTAGTAATTCATTAGCAGTTGTTTTAAATTAGCCATAGTTAGTTAGTAGTCTCAATAAGGCAAATCTGATTCAGTAATTATTGATTACCTAACAGTGTATTATTACCTCCATCATCAGTTCACTATTACTTCCTGATTGGTTAATCATGTTTCCATATTAGTTAATAGTAGTTACTAAAGTGATAATGTAGTACTACTCATTAATCCAGCATTAATTCCAGTATTGTTACCTATTAATAACGGACCATTATTATAAAATGTTACCAAATATAAAATTAGCTATGGGGTTCAAAGCTAGCTAGGTTTGGATACAATATTGCTAGGAACACAGGTAGTTATAATAATCAATAAAATGTAAATATGTCACAAAGCCATCATAAATACCAAAACATTAAGCTATACTATTATTATAATTATATGAGTTACTAACATAATAAAATGTTCTCTGCAAAGCTGTGAGTTGGAAATGGTCTCCTCAGTCCAGTCAGCTGTGTGGATGGCTTGAAACCACAGCCATCAAATTTGTAAAAAAAAAATGATAAACTACGGTGTCCTATAAAAGGGACGCCCTCTGTTTGTGCTAAATTTTGACAGCCATCAGAGCAGCATGACATTTCATTTAGCTTAACCAGATAATTTTAAGGTAACTTTCTGAGGACTGTTGGGTCAGCTAACTACAGGTTTGGTTTACTGTTTGCACGCATATTTTTGCCACCACATCAATCTGTGATGAAGGCGGGGATGTTGTCAACCCTTACAACAATTGGGAGTTCTGACAAACTTGCAACAAATTTGTAGCAAATTCAGCACTCATTATTTTGATATGCAATTTAGCTTTGCTGCAAACTCTTCATTGTCACCGAAGGTTTGATGCGGGTTCACCACTACAGATGAAGAGCTGTAAACTTCTGGCAAACATTTGCGGGAAATAGCAAGATCATTTGCATACGTAAATAATGAGTACGAAATTTGCAGCAAGTTTAAATCAAGTTTTTCATAACACTGGATCTTAGGAAGATTATTGGTATATTGCAATAAGTTTGCAGCTCTTCAGTGGTAGTGTTGAACTTGCAGCAAACCTTTGGCAACAATGGACAATTTGCCACTGCTGGCAAACACTTCTATTGGAAACCTGTGGCTCATTTGTAGTTGAGTGTCAAGTTTGCTGCATGTTTGCCACAAGGGTTGCCAGAACTCCAGATTTTTGTAAGGGTATCGCTCAGTCAACTCAAGTTCGTAGTAGGAGTAACACCTACTCTTCCTACTTAGGGGTTTAACTTCCCCAAATAACTTTCCAGTGTGTATGTGGCCAGAGAGATTGAGATCCATTTATTCATTAAATGATGAACGGCATCTCTGAGAACATGTCAGATTCACAGAGCTGAAGCCAGAATTACCACTGAGTCATCCAGATAAAAGAGCCAGATCCTATGTGTGTGTGTGTGTGTGTGTGTGTGTGTGTGTGTGTGTGTGTGTGTGTGTGTGTGTGTCCAGTTCTCATTCAGGTCTACATTAAAAGATCTCTGCACACCTGTCCTCTCTTGGATTCTTTCATATCCCTCATAACATGTGTAAAACATCTTTAACCATTTCATAATGTATAGACAATAGGTGCTTTTACATTGCCTCAAATGATATTCTCTTATCTGAATGAATTAATAAAACATTAGAAGAGACTAGGAACTATAGCCTGTTCCTAAAAATTTTTACATTTTCCTCTAATTCCTCCTCAAAAAGCTTTAGTGTTCTGCATTAAGATATGAATATGTGAAACCGGTGTATATGTGAACGAGAGAGAAAGGGACTCACAGCGGGAGAGAGATACACTGAGTAGTTTTTAGCGAGGACCCATTTGGGCCTTAAGTGTTCCCTGCTCGCTGCCTCAGAAAGAGCCTCTCCATTTTTCAGCCGGAAAATAATAAGCTACAGCAGGAACCTGGGGAGTCAGATACTCGCTTGCAAAAAAGTTTTTTTTATGCTTCAGCCTGGGTGTTCAGAATAGCTGTAGCTCATCTGTGACATGGCGTTAGCATTAAAGGTAGCATAAATAAAAGAATAAAAGCCCTAATTTCTGAGTTCTGAAATTTTTCTGTTTGGTTTAGATTATTATTAGTCTAAAGTCGAGCTAACTAATAACAGACATGAAAATATGATATATATATATATATATATATATATATATATATATATATATATATATATATATATATATATATATATATATATCAAATCAAAAATCAAATCAAATCACTTTATTGTCACACATGTACACAAGTGCAACAGTAGGTGAAATTCTTGTGTGCAGTTCCGAGCAACATAGCAGTCATGACAGTGACGAGACATATACCAATTACAATAAACAACATACTTACACAACACAATTTACATATCAAATGTACACATACTTACACAACACAATAATTATATACAATACACACAATATAGAATACAATATAGAATACACAATATGCAATACAATAAGTAAGGAGTATATGAAATATATATATATATATATATATGAAGTAGTATATTGAGGAGAATATGTTGACAGTCCAGTGTGAGATTACAGTTGAATAAAGTGCAGTGCTAATTATTGATCCTGATAGATCAAGTGTTCAGCAGTCTGATTGCTTGGGGGAAAAAGCTGTCATGTAGTCGGCTGGTGTGGGTCCTGATGCTGCGATACCGCCTGCCTGATGGTAGCAGTGAGAACAGCCCATGACTCGGGTGACTGGAGTCTCTGATGATCCTCTGAGCTTTTTTCACACACCGCCTGGTATATATGTCCTGGAGGGAGGGAAGCTCACCTCCGATGATGTTCCTGGCAGTTCGCACCACCCTTTGCAGGGCTTTGCAGTTGTGCGCGGTGCTATTGCCATACCAGGCGGTGATGCAGCCAGTCAGGATGCTCTCTACAGTGCTGGTGTAGAACCGTGTGAGGATGTGTTGGTTCATTCCAAACTTCCTCAGCCGTCTCAGGAAGAATAGGCGCTGGTGAGCCTTCTTCACAACGGCCTCAGTGTGGATGGACCATGTGAGTTCTTTAGTGATGTGGACACCGAGGAACTTGAAGCTGCTGACTCTCTCCACCGGTGCTCCATTGATGGTGATGGGGCTGTGTTCTCTGTCTTTCTTCCTGAAGTCCACAACAAGCTCCTTGGTTTTACTGACGTTGAGGGAGAGGTTGTGCTCTTGACACCAGCGTGTCAGAGTGTGCACCTCCTCTCTGTAGGCTCTTTCATCATTGTCAGTGATCAGACCTACCACTGTCGTATCGTCAGCAAACTTAATGATGACATTGGAGCTATGTGTTGCCACACAGTCATTTGTGCACAGGGAATACAGGAGTGGGCTGAGAACACAGCCCTGCGAGGCTCCAGTGTTGAGGGTCAGTGATGAGGAGGTGTTGCTGCCCATTCTAACCACCTGACGTCTGCCTGACAGGAAATCCAGGATCCAACTGCACAGCGAGCTGTTTAAGCCCAGAGCCCAGAGTTTCTCATCAAGATTTGAGGGCACTATGGTGTTGAATGCTGAGCTGTAGTCTACAAACAGCATTCTCACATATGTGTTCCTTTTTTCCAGATGGGAGAGAGCAGTGTGTAGTGTAGATGCAATGGCATCATCAGTGGAGCGGTTGTTGCGGTAGGCAAACTGCAATGGGTCCAAAGAGGGGGGCAGAACAGAGCAGATGTAATCTCTGATTAACCTCAAAGCATTTGCTGATGATGGGGGTCAGAGCAACAGGACGCCAGTCATTTAAACAAGTGATTGTGGCTTGCTTTGGTACAGGCACAATGGTTGATGTTTTAAAGCATGTGGGGACTACAGACAGGGAGAGGGACAGATTGAAAATGTCCATAAAAACACCAGCCAGTTGATTCGCGCACGCTCTGATGACGCGGCCCGGAATGCCGTCTGGACCCGCAGCTTTACGGATGTTCACCAGTCGGAAGGATCGGGTTACATCCACAACAGAGATGGAGAGTGAATCAGCCTCTGTAGCGTCAGCCGCGAGTGCTCTTTCCGCGAGGGCGGTGGTGTAGTCCTCGAAACGAGCATAAAATGTATTAAATTCGTCCGGGAGAGATGCAGCGGTGTTCATGGCGGAGACTTTATTCCGTTTGTAGTCCGTGATTGTGTTAATTCCCTGCCACATACTTCTGGAGTCAGTGGTGTTGAACTGACCTTCAAGTCAGTATATATATATATCCTCTAATATTAATAAATATCAATTTCTGTCCATTTCATGTGAAATGGATAATTAACTTAATTTATAATTTGTTGCATGATACAAATCAAAAATGAAATCTCAACTTTGAATCTCAAAGAATGCACTAAGAACATAAATACCACATTTTTATCCTCTAAAAATATTAATATTTTTACTTAAATGTAATGTGCTACCATCTTGATACCATTTGGATGTGTACCATGGCACCTTGATGATATCCGATGATTACCCCATTTATATACCATGGTATTTAAAAGGTGAGAATACCATGGGAATAACAGAGTAAATTTAGTTACTTTTGTGTTACTTATATGTATTCATGTAACATGGTAGTTACAAGGTTCTCCAAGGTACTTCAAATAATATTATGGTATTAGCATAGCAAATGTCCATAAACATAGTATTACCATGGTAGATGTCCATAAACATGGTATTACCATGGTAGATGTCCATAAAAATAGTATTACCATGGTAGATGTCCATAAAAATAGTATTACCATGGTAGATGTCCATAAAAATGGTATTAATGTGGTAAATGTCCATAAACATGGTATTACCATGGTAAATATCCATAAACATAGTATTAATGTGGTAGATGTCCATAAACATGGTATTACCATGGTAGATGTCCATAAACATAGTATTACCATGGTAGATGTCCATAAACATAGTATTAACGTGGTAAATGTCCATAAACATGGTATTACCATGGTAAATATCCATAAACATAGTATTAACGTGGTAGATGTCCATAAAAATGGTATTACCATGGTAGATGTCCATAAACATAGTATTACCATGGTAGATGTCCAAAAATCATCGTAAATCCAAAGTACATCTGTGTTACTGATTTACAAGGCACTTCAAATAACACCATGGCATTCCCATAGTGCATTTACAACAACATACCATAGTGCAGTTTGTTAGTTTTTTGTTAGTGATATGTCTTAAACAAATAGATGCAGTATGCGGTAGGTTTAACCAATCTGAGGTGAATGATGACACATTATAAGGGTCCATAAGCCTTGTTGCCACTTTGCAAATGTTAGCATAAGGATTTATGTGTGCTTCCACAGGACTCGATTAAATGTATACTTTGCACCTGCAGCCATTACAATTTTTTTGAGGTTTGTCATGGGCTGTGTTTCTGTACACTAGCATGCTAATCCAGCCTGGTTGCTGAGGGAATGATGATGGACATAAATAAAACCAGCTGCCTCCTGCTCGGCGAGCTTTTGACAAATGCACGTTTCCCTGAATACCGAATCAAAGGAAACAAACCTGGAATGTGCTCAATCGCCACGGGACAGGCTTTCAAGACAACAGCTCCTTCTGTGACTCTGTCTCTCTATAATGCAGCATGCAGAGCTGCTCTTTAAAGAACATATGCAGCCAAAGACTTTTAACCTTCTCTAAAACTAGCTCTCAGCACATTTTTCCCATTTTTTCTTCTGTTTTCCAGAATAAACTTGAAAAATAAATCCATATAAAAAAGTACCATGGTATTGCCATGACATTTTAGACATTGCACTTCCATGACTGAAATAGCATGATATTTTTAACTGTCAGGGAGCACCACCTATTTTATAATCATGGTATTACCATCTAATGCCATCACTCTAACAACAATGACATCATCATAAAATTAGCATGAATTGTGATTGTCTTGTTCTTGCATACTGTATATTATACATCCAACTTTACACTGCTCTTTGACTGAAGTATTTGTTGATATATGTATGCAGCTGAAAGTGAACACAAGACACGTGCTGAGTAAATAATTTCATTTATGCAGAATAAAATCCTAAAACCTATAAGCTTATCTAAAACTTTAACACTATACTTTTAATGCCTCAAAAGCACTGGCATTTCCTTCAGGAGATGGAAATCCATTCTCCATTCTCACAGGAGTGCCTTGAAATTCTTTGTGTGTTATTATTCTTTTTGTGAGTTGTAACGATAAAGCGCCTTATAATAATAATTCCTTACACTTATATAGCAATTTTCTAGGCACTCAAAGTGCTTTACATAGCATAGGGATGATGCAACGGCAGCCATTGTGCTCCAGAACGTCCCACCACACACCAGCTATTGGTGGGGAGGAGAGAGTAGAGTGATGTAGCCAATTCAAGGATGGAGATTAATACAAGGCCATGATAGATAGGGGCCAATGGGGGTAATTTGGCCAGGACACCAGGGTTACACCCCTACTCTTTACGAGAAGTGTCCTGGGATTTTTAATGACCACAGAGAGTCAGGACCTCAGTTTAAGATCTCATCCGAAGGACGGTGCCTTTTTACAGTATAGTCTCCCCGTCACTATACTGGGGCATTAGGACCCACACAGACCGTAGGGTGAGCACCCCCTGCTGGCCTCCCTAATACCACTTCCAGCAGCAAACTTGGTTTTCCCCAGGAGGTCTCCGATCCAGGTACTGGCCAGACTCAACCCTGCTTAGCTTTAGTGGGCAACCAGGCAAGAGCTGCAGGGTGATATGGCTGCCGGTCAAATGAGCATATGTGTTATCCAGGTCTGGCTGTTTAGGAGTCAGTCGAGAGAGAACCCATATAACCTCAAGTAAGCCCCCCAAGAGCGAATGACTGGGCTTTAGTAGAAGTGAGACAATGGCTAAATGATTGATTTCCTCAGAACTAAACTCCTCATACCAAGATAATTCTGCTTTCCAAATAAACATTTCTCCTGTGGTTAATGAGTCAAGTATATTTTACAATAATCTGATATTTTACTATATATTGTCACGATTCCCCGTTGTCTGCTCTGTGTTTCTCCCCTGTCACCTGTCCTGAACTACACTTCCCACAATTCCCTGCCCTGATCACTGCCAGTTTTATTGTCCTCACCTGTGTTTAATTTAATCATCTTCCCTGTGTATTTAAGCCCTGTTTCTTGATCATTCGTTGTCGGTCATTGTATGTTATGGTTGTCTTTGACTGTGTTCCTGCCATGCCCTCCGTGGTTGTTTTTATTGTTTACATTTTTGTTATCCCCTCGTGGATGTTTTGTTTGTTCCCTGTGTTTTGATTTATTCTGTGTTTTCTTATTTATTTAATAAAGAGCTGCATTTAGATCCTCACTACTCGTCTGCCCTCGTCTGAATCCTAACATATATATTGATCTTTATGAGTTAAACACCACAAGGGAAAAGTCATTTTGCCCAATCATAAAAACCCCTAGGAAAATCCCTGGGGAACCCATAGCAAATTCTCGTCTGGGTTTTTAGACAACAACTGGATTAGCTCTATAGTGATCTACATTTAAAAGTGCTCATTTTCTGTTGGGAAAGCACCTTTAATATGAAAAAAGAAATTTCTGTTTTCATTTAATGACCCTGACTTGCTGACTTTCTTTCTTCTGTGGATCACAAAACTATACATTTGAAGTTGATGCTTCTCTTTTCCATATAATGAAAGCGCATTTGAACTGAGGCTATCAGTCCCCCATTCTATCTCCTTTTGTGTTCTATGAAAGAGAGATCATACTGGTTTGAAACACCATGAAAGTAAGTAAATGATGAAAGATTTTTGAGTAAAATAACCTTTAGAAAGGATTTATGTTTTTTAGCAGAACAATTTTGTAACCTCAGACGTGCCTCTATTGAGCAGTACAGTTCAGTGCTGCTGAAATGCAGGTGACGGTGGAGCTGTTTTCTGATTGGCTGTGGCATCGATGCCAAGTGATGTGTGTTATTACGATCTGTCAACTTGAAGGCCAAACAATCACAATGGAGTCAGTGTATAAATCTATATCGAATCTAAGTAAAGACTACTCCATAGGATTTTAAATTGACATGTGTTGTATTGGAAACTGTTTTCAATGGCATTTGTTTAAGACATTCATGTTGAGCATGAACACAGACACAAAAACACACACAAACAGAGAATATTAGGTCACGTTTATGGCCTCACACTCACATGTATCAGTGATGGGATTCCAGCGACCAACAAAAGAGGTTTAAACATTCCTAGCATAAAATGGATCTAATGGCCTCACAGGACTGTGAGCTCAGCTTCCATCAAAGAGTCATTGTTATTGCACTGTTTTTTCTGTCACCTAAATCTCCTCACTACTTAGTTTCTGCCGACCCCTGGCTGACAACTGTACAAAATAATGGTTTAGAAATTAAACAGAGGAAGATTTAGCTATTCTCACCATCAGAGACTATCAAGAGTGACTGCTGACCTTTACCTTCAACTGCCTCCCTTTCCTCATTACTTGCGTTAGACATATGCACCCATCATGCCCGCTGTGCATCGCCCTCCTCCCATCATCCTTTCTTTCCCAGATCTTCTGTTATTTCTTTGAATACATACAAGGGCAGATGAACAAAAAAGCAGCATGTGCCTTTTTTATATGACCTTGATTACGCATGAAATAAGTAATTAATTGGTATGTATCGTGATGCACATCACTTGATATGGATGTTTATTATTCATTACAAAATGAATATAAAACAAGTTCTCAGTATCTATTGAGGAAGGGGAGGGAAAAGCTGCTTCAAGATTAAACAGGCATTTTAAGTTTGTTTTACAAAAAAAAAAAAAAAAAATCATAAACACACATCACCACTGATGCACGCTTTACCAAGACTTTTTTTTCTCAGTTCAAATACATGACAAACTTACACACATGTACACAGATCCTAAAGTCCTTTTAGCTAGTAACCTCATAAAACCGCACATCTGATTTCATGTGGATTCATTTCATGTAGAGAAAGGTGGCATAAAATAATAGGTATCACTTCATATTAAGATTCTATTCATTAACATTAGTTAACTGCATTAGTTAAAATAAGCTAAAAATGAACAATACAGCACTTTGTAAATTAGATTTCAATATATAATGTTATTAGTTAATGCATTATGAACTAACAATGAAATATTGTATTTTGATAAATTAACATTTGCCAACATTTATAAATGCTGTAAAAAAGAATGTTGATTGTTAGTTCATGACAACGAATGCATTTATTAATTTTAACGAATAGAAACTTATTGTTAACTGTTACAAAATAACATTAGGAAAAGCGAATGCATGAAAAATAATAAGTACCAATGGCAACATCAGCCACTAGGGCCTGAGCAACCCTTATGAAGACAAATTATTTCACGCCCTGGCTTGAATCACCTGAAAGGGACATAACAGTCCAATTTGCAAAATGGTCCAAATGGTGATTTGCATAGTCTTGTTGAGCAAGTTTGGATCTTGAAACAAAGCATATGACATTTTGAGCCACTGACTCAGACCATATGCTGATAGGTTAAAGTGTATGACTGCACATAGTGGGTACAGCCAACCAATGCAATGAACCATACTGATCCATAACCCTAACTGAGAGAGTGTGTGTTTGTTTGCCAACATTACTTCATCATCTTTAGCCCCCTGATGGGTGTCAGAGGAGAGGTAGTGGATCAATCCTGGGTCAGTGAGGTATGGCGAACCCTCTTCTGGATGCTCAGCCCCTGAAGGGAGGGCAGTGTTGGGACAGCATTCTGAGATAACTAAGGACAACAAGACTATGTCTGCTGCAGACACAACGGGTTAAGAGAGTGAAACCAGGACAACCATCCGACGAGAGGGACCAGAAAGATTATTGGAGAGAGGAACTGGATTGGCACAGTTTTACAAATTTGCAAAGACAGTTCTAACGCTCTCAGATAAACTTAGTTTTTAAAAAAAATGTTTTTAAGGCAGATATGAATATTGATATAAAACATATTATTGTTATTAACAATTTTATTGATTCCAAACATAAAACATACAAACACAACATAAAAAAACTGAATCTATTATTCACATTACCCCAACTCCCCCCCCCCCCACACACACACGACACACAACACACACTACTGTAGTCACCACCAACTAGATCATCAAAATGAAATAAAATACAAAATAAATAAATGAATAAAACAAGATGAACATTCAAATAACATCAATAAAACACATACCCAACTAAACTACAAATCCTTCCTGACAAACAAATCCCATTTCCCCATACTTCAAAAAACAGCTCCTCAAAAGCTGCCACCTCGCCCATCTCCCTGCACCACTCCTTAAATGAGGGTGCCCCAGCTGACTTCCATCCCTCAAGGATGATTTTCCGACCAATTATGTTCCGACCCAACTTTTTAAATATCTGTCCCCAATATTAAGTGTCGTCCCATCACCCAGGATACAGAGTCTGGGGCTAAATGAAAGTTCAGTGTTCAATACCACACAAAAAGTTCTGAACCCCCAACCAAAATTCTTGGATCTTACACATCCTCAAAATACATTGTGTCCCCGTTTTCTGATTGGCAGGTGGGTGTGTCTTTAAGACCCAAACTCTACAATCTAGAGGGGGTCCAGTAGAATCGATGCAAAATCTTAAATTGCATCAGACAGACTCTTGGATCTCTAGATATAGACTTGATGCTTTTTAGGATCCTAGCCCACACTCCCAGATTAAACTCTGTCCCCCAGACACTGAATAAACAGGGAGTAATACACTGATGCTTCATGACCTTTTCCAAAAGCAGTAATCACTACTCCCAGAGTATCTGCTGCTTTAGGGGGGTGTATACTACTCACAAAAATAGTACAGAACATGTGGCACAGCTGTAAACACCTGAGTTCTAGGAATCTTAAAATGTTGAACCAAATTTTCAAAAGATCTCAGCACTCCACACTCATATTGGTCACTGAGTGTAGTAACCCCTCACAATCCACTCTGATCAACAGAAAGGGTACTTCTTAATATATAATTTAGGGTTCAGTCATATGCTTGAGGCAACATTTAAATAAATGTCCAAACTAAACACTCTGGACACTTTTGTCCAAACCATGTGCAAATGCAGGGCGTAACTAAACTTATCCAGTTAGTTTGATAGAAAGGCTTTGCAATGGCAAAATAGGGGCAAGAACTTTCAGTTCAATACCAAACCATGGAGGGGCTCTCTCAGGTGGAAGCGACCAATGAGCCAAATATCTGAGATTGAATGCATAATAATAATAAAAAAATCTTGGGTAGGCCTAGCCCACCTTTGTCAATCGGCCTATGTAACTTGTTGAAATGTGATCTGGGACGTTTTCCATTGCAAATAAAGGACTTCACTATGCTATCAAATTGCTTGAAATCTACAGGGAGAGATTGTAGAATGTAGTTAAATTTAAATGTTTTATAACATTAACCTTCCAATCATAGATAAATGTAATGAAGCCCATCTACTCACATTGCTCGAAAACCTTTTTATTAAAGGGACAAAATTAACTGCGAATAAAATGCCCAAATACTTAATGCCCTGTATGGGCCACTGGGAGGTGCCTGGCTGAAAAGCCATTACTGGGCAGTATGCTGTCAAAGCCAAAGCTTCAGATTTAGACAAATAGACACATTTAGACAAATTTAGAGAAGGAACTAATAGTCCTGTGGAGACAAGGCATAGATCTAATAGGGTCGGAGACAAATAATAAAATATAATCTGCGTTAAGCAAAAGCTTATGCTCCACACCTCCCGCCATCACCCCTGGATAATCATCCTCTTTCCTTATCGTGACTTCTAATGGTTCCAGGGCAACCAGAACAAGAATGGGGAAAGAAGGCAATCCTGCCAGGTTCCCCTATCCAGAATGACATAATCTGATATTAATCCATTGAAATACCTAATGTTATCCGAAGAGATGCGACCTGGGGGCCTGGGAGTATGCCCATCCGGTCTACATGTGTTTTGTGGATCTGGAGAAGGCGTATGACCGGGTCTCCCGGGAGAGACTGTGGGAGGTGCTGCGGGAGTACGGGGTGGGGGGGTCCCTTCTTAGGGCGATCCAATCCCTGTACATCCAAAGCGAGGGCTGTGTCCGGGTCCTCGGCACAAAGTCGAGTTCATTCCATGTGGGGGTTGGTCTCCGCCAAGGCTGCGCTTTGTCACCAATCCTGTTTGTGATATTCATGGACAGGATATTGAGGCGTAGTCGGGGTGGGGAAGGTGTGCGGTTCGGTGGGCTGGGGATCTCATCGCTGCTTTTTGCAGATGATGTTGTCTTCATGTCATCATCGGTCCGTGACCTTCAGCTCTCACTGGATCGCTTGGCAGTCGAGTGTGAAGCAGCTGGGATGAGGATTAGCACCTCTAAATCTGAGGCCATGGTTCTCAGCAGGAAACCGATGGAGTGCGTACTCCAGGTAGGGAATGAGGTTTTGCCCCAAGTGAAGGAGTTCAAGTACCTCGGGTCTTGTTCACGCAGTGAGGGACAATGGAGCGGAGGTTGGCCGGAGAGTCGGCGCAGCAGGGGCGGTATTGCACTCGCTCTATCGCACCGTTAGTCACGAAAAGAGAGCTGAGCCGAAGGCAAAGCTCTCGATCTACCGGTCAATTTTTGTTCCTACCCTCACCTATGGTCATGAAGGTTGGGTCATGACCGAAAGAACTAGGTCGCGAAAGTACAAGCGGCCGAAATGGGCTTCCTCAGAAGGGTGGCGGGCTTCTCCCTTAGAGATAGGGTGAGGAGCTCAGTCATCCGTGAGGAGCTCGGAGTAGAGCCGCTGCTCCTTTGCGTTGAAAGGAGTCAGTTGAGGTGGTTTGGGCATCTGGTAAGGATGCCCCCTGGCCGCCTCCCTAGGGAGGTGTTTCAGGCACGTCCAGCTGGGAGGAGGCCTTGGGGAAGACCCAGGATTAGGTGGAGAGATTACATCTCCACACTGGCCTGGGAACGCCTCGGGGTCGCCCAGTCAGAGCTGGTTAATGTGGCTCGGGATAGGGAAGTTTGGGGCCCCCTGCTAGAGCAGCTGCCCCCGCGACCCAACTTCGGATAAGCGGTTGAAGATGGATGGATGGATGGATGTTACGTCTAGCTGGATCAGGGAAATTAGACTAACTGTTACACTCGCTTGGATCTTTTTCCTTTTAAGAATCAGACTGATCCGGGCTTGTGTCATGGTTGATGGAAGCTTTCCATTCTTTAATGATTCCGTATAAACTTCTAACAAAAGTGGAGCCAGTACTTTAGCATAAGAAATAAAAAATTCAGCGGCAAAGCTATCTGGCCCCAGAGACTTGCCTATAGGCATGGCCTTAATTACTTTGTCAAGCTCTTCCAAAATTATCTCAGAATCAAGAGATTGCTCAGTCGTTAGTTTAGAGATCTAATGGTTCTACTAAGTTTCTAATATCTTCAGTACACGAAGACATGGAACTATAAAGATCAAGAGAGAATTCTTTAAAAGCATTATTAATATCAATGGCCGAGGATTTTGAATTCTATGCCATGTTGACTCAAAGAACAGATATGTTACAGAGTGTATCGAATCACACCAGTTTATGACAAAAAAATGATTACAAAATAGCAAAGTGCGCAGTGTTCACCGTTTCATCCACTCCTCGCATGGCATCACGCGATTCACATATAAAATGTATTTTTAAACACAGAGTGATCAGCCCAGATCCCAGTGTCATGTTTCTACTGAGACAGAGCTCAGAGCGAATCGTGTTAAATGCTTAGATGTGCATTTTTCTTATTTGTGCTTTATTTGCCACTTTGAGGTTAAACAATGACCACTTGGTCTCTTGGGAGAAATATTACAGAATTCCCCCAGGCAATTTCTCTCTGTGATCATTGTGTAGTAATCGATGTGTGAGATAACACAACTTATTTAGGCTTGTTTCACATGAAAACCTGACACTTGTCATCTTATCTATGAAGCCATTTATGTCACTGTCAGTCAGACTGTATTTCTATGGGAAAAAAAGGAGGGAAGATGCACAAAGATCAAACGTCAGTAGGGACAACAGAGAAAAAATGTTTCCCAGCCAAGATTGATGACCAGTGTGGAGCGACACCCCCCACACCCAACACCCACACACACACTCACACATACAGTGAAGAATAGAATCAGCTGAAAATAAACAGGCTATGTTCAATAAAAAATATTTTGACAGTTTAATAAAAATGTATAAAAGAATAAGAGGGCAGGAAAAAGAGGACTTGAATCAGGACAAAATTCTAACATGCTAAAATTCTATAATTTAAACTTGACCTTATTTTTGGCCCCACATTCAATTACCATTTAGAAGTAACACATCATGTGTCAGAGAGCTACAAGTTTTAAACTAGAGGACTGTTTATGTCATGTGCTATAAAAACGAAATGACTATAAAGATGAAAGGTTGCATTTATCTCTGTGGGTGTGTTGTTCAGGTTTTGCCTACAGTATATTGCAGGGACAAAATGTCCCCAAAAGGATAGTAAAATCTGAATTCACCTACACTGGGAAAAGCTAATGTATCAAAATCTTGTATAAAAGTGTAAAAATAGATACATAAAAGTTTATTGAAAGTCCTCACCATGATAATAAAAGATTAGTGTCCATAAGAGTAGTTTTTTCTTAAATAATTAAATGTGGTTACACTAGCGGTGTAACGATCTATTGATCTGGATTTATGAATCGATCAAATCAGCAACACCTGCCGCTATAAATGACCACCATCATCATTTGAGGCAATATTCTAAGAGCTCATATTACTGTCTCGTTGACAGATGCCCTTTAAAATGATGCTGTGAAAAATAAGAAACACCTGCATAAACTTCTAGAAAAAGAGGCCATCGTAAAATGTATCTGTTATATAGATGTGATATGATTTGCATTCAGACAGAAGAATATGGTACAATATTCAATCTGAATCAATATCTGTTCAATTACAGTCTAAAATGGATGATGAATTGTCAGACAGACAGAGGAACCTTGAATGCTGTTTTATTATTTTACACCATCTCCAGGGCTGGACTGGTAATCTGGCATACCTGGCATTTTCTCGGTGGGCCGATGCACTTTGGGGCCAATCAGGGGCGGACTGGCCATTGGGAGAACCGAGCATGCCGGTGGGTTGGCTGCGAAATGTGCCGAATGGGCAATGACAAGGTCAAATGAGCCCCGCATTATGCAGAACTGAACACAAAATGGTGCCACGACATGCAGAAAAGGACACTTTACTTTTTTTTGGTAAGAGAGAGAATCGAGCGTCACTGGATTTTCGACACGGGACATCAACCTGCTAGTTTTAAAGTTAGCTACAGCGATAGACGTATCATTTGTTCACATGACTTTTGAATTGTAAAAAGAAATGGCTGTGCGCAAAACCACGCTGTGGTAAATAAACGAGGTGCAGACGTTCCTCTCGTTAACGACGAACGAAACGAAAAGGTCTTTCAGGAAGTGTCACAGCTGAGACACGGCTACCACCGGACCTACCAACAGTGAACGGAAAAGTAAAACAAAACGTAAAAGTGTCTACAGAACCATCAAGGAAAAGTGAAGTGGTTCAACCAAATGGACGCTATCTAGACAGGCAAGCAATGGGAGGGCGAGTGCCCTGGATTCATGATGAGGATGGTACATTAACTCTATACTCTGCTTGAAAGCTTCACTTTGTTTAGTTGACCTGCTATTTGGAAGCTTGCATCTAAAACAACCAGGCCAATTTCACAGTTAAACTTGTGTAAAATCACAATGCACCAACTGCTTAATGCAGCACAATGAGCTAGTAGCTAACAGCTAGCAGTTGTGTTATTGTTTATTGTTTTGTGTCACGTTTAAGATGATGTCACGGCAGTAGATGCGGCGCAACTATGACGATCAGTCTATAATCCCACCTACGTTGAGGCGTCACTAAACTGCAGTGGAAAAGAAAGCTCAGAAAGGTAAAGCGAGTAAAGTCAAGATGAACCATAACGTGCAGTGGAAAAGTGCCATAATATTGGCATTATATCCATGCTGTATAGCCAAATGGCTAAACTGGCTAAACTAGCTGAGCCTGGTTTCTCAGAGTTTTTACCAAATAAATAAAGATTTAAATCTGATGTTGAAAGATGTATCCTGTGGTTGTTGAAAAGATGTTACTGTGTTTCAGAAGGGGCAAATTATTGGCCTGCATCAAGCTAAGTAAACTACTAAGGAGATTGCTTAAATCACTTTTGGGTTAAGAACTGTCCAATGCATTATTAAAACCTGGAAGGATACTGGTGAACTGTCAGCTTTGCTGAAGAAATGCGGTCGGAAAAAAGTGAAAGTAAGAGCATTTCCACATGCACATTGTGACGAGAATTTACAGGATTGGGACTAAACAGTTGTGTGGCCAGAAGGAAGCCACTTGTTAGTGAGGCTAATAGGAAAAACTATTTGAATTTGCTATGGAGCATGAAGATTGGACTGTGGAGCAATGGAAAAAGGCCATGTGGTCTGATGAGTCCAGATTTACCCTATACCGAAGCAAAGCGATGCACCTGTCATGCATAGTGCCCACTGTACAAGCCTCTGGAGGCAGTGTTTTGATCTGAGGTTGCTTCAATTGGCCAGGTCTAGGCTCAACAACATAATGCTGCAATACAATGAAGTCAGCTGAGTACCTGAATGTACTGAATGAATCTTCACTGACGGCACGAGCATATTCCAGGACGACAATGCCAAGATACATCAGGCTCAAAGTATGAGAGAGTGGATCAGGGAGCATGAGGAATCATTTTCACACATGAATTGGCAGCCACATTGTCCTGAATTTAACCCCATTGAAAGTCTTTGGGATGTGCTGGAGATTAATTTACAGATTAGTTCAACTCTCCCATCATCAATACAAGATCTCGGCCACAAATTAATGCAACTCTGGATGGAAATAAATGTTGTAACGTATAAGCATAAGATAAGTTTGTTGAAACAATGCCATGAAGAATGCACGCCATATTCAAAGCTAAAGGCAGTCCAAAGAAATATTTGAGTGTGCAACTTTTTTTTTGGCAGTGTATTATTACTATATTCAGCAGGATGAATAGCAACCAAAATGGAATACATCCATTGTTTGGTTTGATTGTTTTATGCATGTGCATGCTGACACCATTAAAGCATGTATGATCCAAGGTTTACCTCTTGTTTTGCTGTAAAATGATTATTATAAGAGGGATGTTATGATCAGAATAATGTGCAGGAATGGAGAATATGCAGCTATGCCAAAAAGCTATTACAAAGACTGGAAGAAATGCAGACACTGATTTAACATCATAGACAATATGAGTCAGTGATCTAGAGGAATCTTCATAGATTTCACCCTCCAGTCAATCAATCAATATTACAAAGGAGATCCCTAAATTGAAGCTACACTTGGAGAGGGGGCACTTTTTTTCATTATTCATGATGTGTACACTTTGGGAGTGAAAAATGAAAAGATGCATGTGACAGGGAGACAATCCATGAGCAAAGGTAAGAGATTGAAAGGCAGTTCTTTAAATACATATGTAATATTGTAATCCTAATGTTGATGGTTTGATGAGGTGGGCAGCTTATCTATCCACAGGATCTCACCTCTGTCTGCAAGCATTCCTGTCCATCAGCACAATCTAAAATCATTGACTTGCTCCCACTGCCATCCTGCTCATGCTGAGACAGCACTAACTCTCTTACAAATACAGCGGACCGTGGACCCACCCCCTCACACACTCTTTTTCACACACACAAGTTAATAATTTCTTCTGATAGTCCGCCCCACAGTCCCTGCGCTACCGTATCATGTAAGACGCGATTGCTCCATGACTGGTTTCTCTGTGCGCCAGCTCTGGTGCTATGAGCTCAGACAGGAAATGCTGCTGGTTGCTTGTTTTGGCCTTACTGTGGCAGGCAGGTGCAGACAAATAGGAGCTAATGGACTGACTATTGTGCCACTTCCTGTCTGAGAATTCCCCAGAAAAAGGCAGGTCCGGGGAACTTATCTGCAGGGGTTTGGGTCTCTGATGAAGGAAGTGAGCTCAGTGCCACTGAAGCACTACAGATAACACACTTTCAGTCCACATTTATACACATGGAAAAAGGCATGCATACACAGTCATTAGGAAAGGCTTACTAATACACTGATAAAGCATTGAAGAGTAAGCCAGGCAACACATTTACAGCAGTCACATACGCAAACACATCAAATGTTAAAGTGTTAGTTCACCCAAAATGTACTCATTCTCATGTTATTTCAAAACAGACCTTCTTTCTTCCATGGAATACAAAAGGAAATGTTAGTCATCTCCATGTCTGCCAGAGTGACAGCCTCAATCACCACTGAATATCAATGTATTTTTTTAATAATAATAGTGAATGGTTGATAGTGTGGGGGAAGATCAACATGTTCCAGTGAGAATGATTATAATATAACAGGATTTAAATTTTTTTGTGAACTATCCTTTTAATTGACCAAAACCTAGTTCCAGCTCATGAACAAAGATAGCGTATACACGCATCGAGAAAGGCAAATCTTGTTCCATGATATCACAGCAATCACCTCATTTGCTATAAATAAAGATACCCTAATGCCTATTTTTGGCAACCTGAAATGCATGGTATCACAATGAAGGATTACAAAGCTCTGGAAAAGCAAATACTTCTGGGGTGGGCGATTTAGCAAAAGTCCCATTTGAAATCATCGTTGCACAAAAAGCAATCATAGTGCCAGCCACTGAGTAGAAAATTCAGACTCCAAAGGGAGTACATTTTGTCCTTACGCAAAAGGCTTTCTCTCAATACAAGTGTTTCTACTGTGGTAACGCACTCATAGAAACTGTGTCTTTTGAAAATGAAACAATCGTGCACACTTTATTGAGACAAAATCTAAATTTAAATCTTCCCCTCCTCTGTGATTTCAGAGATGTTAGCAGTGTGTGGGTTGACTGGGTGTGTGGTGACCAGTGGTTCCCAACCTGGGGTCCTCGCCAGAGTTCACCAGGAGCAGAACCTTATGTGCTTTGAGGCAGTAAAAGATCCATACAATGTGTGAACCAGAAGAGAGCATGTCAGCATCTTCGTCTAACTCAACAATATTTAAGCAAAACACTCAACTTTAGCAAAAATATTAAATGTTTCCCTAACAACCAGATCCTTTTTTCACCAATGTGTAAAGATAAAGGGCACCAAACATATTCTGGTTCTAAAGGAGCTGTTGTGGCCAAGTTCTTGTGAGTTTCTTTTCCTTGGATATTTCCTTTGGAATTTCTGCAACACCTTACAAAAGTCAAGAATGAATTCAAACTTGCGGCAAATTGTCCATTGTTGCCAAAGGCTGGCTTCAGGTTCACCACTACCGGTGAAGAGCTGCAAACTACTAGCAAACATTTGTGGTGAATCAAACTCATTTGCATGTGAAAATAATGAGTGGCAAATTTGTGGTAAATTCATGGCAAGTTAGCAGCTAGTTTGCCAGAACTCTCAATTTTTGGTAAGGAACTCCATAACCACACACAAATGCAAGATGACAAAAATCACCTTGACATGTCCACACTTTAAAATGAGAGCATCAAGTGGCTGCAGGTATCTGCATTGTTAAAATACATTTTCAGGTATTGTTTCTATTGCAGAGGCTTCAAGGAAAAAAAAATCTGGAACCAGGGCCTCGTTTCCCAAAAGCATCGTAAGCCTAAATAGATCGTAGAATCAATCTTATGATTCATCTTAGTTTTGCGTCCGTTTACCAAAAGCATGGTAACTTAAGTAGTACTTGAACTTGCTCAGAGATTAACGAGTGCTCTGGAGGACTCGTACATCCCTAAGAACATCGTAAAGTCACAAACTTGTGCAGACACCTGCAGGACAATCTTGAAATAACACCTGATACATTGAAATACATATAGCTACACTTTATGCTCATTTAATATCAGTATACATACATTTTATTTTATTATGAATTTTTACCAACAAGGATAATAATCAGAAGAATTGCAGGAAATGGTTAGTCAATACTGGGTGAACCCTAGTTGGTAGGTAATACACTAATTCACTAGTTGGTAATAACAAAGAGGTGGCGCAATTGTTGCAGAGAACTGTAAAAATTACAATCAGAGAGAGAAGGAAAAAAATCAATAACTTGCTGGCTCCTCTTCCTCGTCTAATCTTCTCCTCTGACTCCTAAGGGCACTCTCACCTGCACCACGCGTTGTGTAGTACTGCACATGTTGTGTAGCATTCCTGTTACTGTTATTATTTGTGGAAGTAAAGAGCAGATCTCCCTTTGATTGGTGAATGTCCCTAAAATGCAGCTTCCATGCGTCTCCTTATTTTGTGCTCCGCAATAACACGGTGAACCATGTTATACACTCACCTAAAGGATTATTAGGAACACATACTAATACTGTGTTTGACCCCCTTTCGCCTTCAGAACTGCCTTAATTCTACATGGCATTGATTCAACAAGGTGCTGAAAGCATTCTTTAGAAATGTTGGCCCATATTGATAGGATAGCATCTTGCAGTTGATGGAGATTTGTGGGATGCACATCCAGGGCATGAAGCTCCCGTTCCACCACATCCCAAAGATGCTCTATTGGGTTGAGATCTGGTGACTGTGGGGGCCATTTTAGTACAGTGAACTCATTGTCATGTTCAAGAAACCAATTTGAAATGATTCGAGCTTTGTGACATGGTGCATTATCCTGCTGGAAGTAGCCATCAGAGGATGGGTACATGGTGGCCATAAAGGGATGGACATGGTCAGAAACAATGCTCGGGTAGGCCGTGGCATTTAAACGATGCCCAATTGGCACTAAGGGGCCTAAAGTGTGCCAAGAAAACATCCCCCACACCATTACACCACCACCACCACCAGCCTGCACAGTAGTAACAAGGCATGATGGATCCATGTTCTCATTCTGTTTACGCCAAATTCTGACTCGACCATCTGAATGTCTCAACAGAAATTGAGACTCATCAGACCAGGCAACATTTTTCCAGTCTTCAACTGTCCAATTTTGGTGAGCTCTTGAAAATTGTAGCCTCTTTTTCCTATTTGTAGTGGAGATGAGTGGTACCCGGTGGGGTCTTCTGCTGTTGTAGCCCATCCGCCTCAAGGTTGTGCATGTTGTGGCTTCACAAATGCTTTGCTGCATACCTCGGTTGTAACGAGTGGTTATTTCAGGCAAAGTTGCTCTTCTATCAGCTTGAATCAGTCGGCCCATTCTCCTCTGACCTCTAGCATCAACAAGGCATTTTCAGCCCACAGGACTGCCGCATACTGAATGTTTTTCCCTTTTCACACCATTCTTTGTAAACCCTAGAAATGGTTGTGCATGAAAATCCCAGTAACTGAGCAGATTGTGAAATACTCAGACCGGCCCGTCTGGCACCAACAACCATGCCACGCTCAAAATAGCTTAAATCACCTTTCTTTCCCATTCTGACATTCAGTTTGGAGTTCAGGAGATTGTCTTGACCAGGACCACACCCCTAAATGCATTGAAGCAACTACCATGTGATTGGTTGATTAGATAATTGCATTAATGAGACATTGAACAGGTGTTCCTAATAATCCTTTAGGTGAGTGTATTCAATTAATGCTTGTTGTCGTTAGCAGGACCATACTCAGGGTCTCCACTGCCTTCACTGAACCTGGAAGCTTTAATCTGGACCAACAGATCAAGTTTTGAAAACAGAAATAAAGATGAAATGCACATCTGATGAACAAAGCAGTGATTGTGTAAAATAAATATATAGTTCTGCACAAAATGATTGCAGAACAAAATGCAATTATGTGGTGAATTAAGTTGTACATTTAAGACAATATGTTTAAATATTTCCAGGAAGCTATATTACAAAATTTTTATGTTACGCACAAATATAATGAAGTTGCAATGAGCGGCACTATACAGTCACATTTCAGCACTTCAAGTTTATGGACAGCGTCTCTTAGGTTGCACTTAAAGCGTGTCCTCGCACATTCACATGTTAAGTGCAGTTTTGGTAAACACGTAAAAAAAACGAACGTTCCTAAAATCGTTTATTGAAAATACTCTTAACAGCTAAGATATGTAAGCGCAGTGTAGTTCTAGCGGGAAGACTAGCAGCTGTACATCATCGCACCATTAGCTGGGTAACTCCCAGCCAATCACATGTAAGCCATTGCTTTATAAGTGTGCTCACAATCTATCACATTGCTGTTTCAGTGTGCTAACACGGCAACCTCCTCCACCCCACCACCACCTGTTGAGTCCCGTCCTGCACGGGGGTAGGCTCCTCGCCCCTGCCTCCTATCTCCGGCAGGAGATAACAGAGTACTACAACTTCAGACCAAAGAGAGACATGTTTTATATTCATCAAATTAATACCATCTTAAATATCACTCAAGTCTGCGAGTCTTCCTGATAGGACAATTGTTATTGGAAAACGAGGCCCAGGTCTGTTTCAGCAGAAATAGTTCTCTCTTCATCATACATAGCTTGCCATCAACACCTTAACAAAGACAGCAAACAGCTCACTATTAATTTTTAATGGCGATGCCTGGGCTAGACTCGTTTGGAAAGCCTACTATGAAATATAGGGTTTTCCAGCGAGAGAAGCGAGTAAGTAACATTGTGGCATCTGTGTGCATCACATTTGGGGATGTGCTGCTATGACAATTTCGAGCCAACACTTCCACTATATATGATAATATCAAAAGATGTTGTCCTTGTGTTGGTGAATGATTGACATGATTTTTTATTTCTTTTTTGGTGGTTAGAAATGTCTCAGAATGTCAGTTTGATAAAGTAACTCTGGCTTCTATCCAAACATCCCCTAGGGACTTCTCCACCTAAAAATGGTTAAAATCACTTTTCCTTATTTCTACCTAAATTAAAGTGTTGTAGTTAAAGTGTTAATATTTGCTTGGTTATCTCTAAAGTTCACTTGAATTTGTTTTAGGTCATTTGACATGATATTATGGTGATTCTGAATGCTGTCTGAAACCACTTTACTTACTTCATACACAAAATGCTGCCTTTGAAGTCATTGAGGCAGCTGCCTTATCTTTCAGACACGTCCACAATTGCCTCTGTGTCTGTGCTCTAAACTCTTTGAAAAACACAGCTGCGTGAATGCAACAGCTAGTTTGTACAGTCGATACAAATCAGATGTTCAGTAGATAGTGACACAGAGGCTGTGTGTGACAGGAAATCAATCAATTTAAGGTCTTTTTTGTCCCAGTGCTTCTGAGAGATACTGTATGATTAACATGATGTACACTTATGTAAGAATAAGACTCCAGTGACCATACCAATGTTTATGTTTTACTGCGAAGAAAAATTACGTTTGGCGCACTTGGATTGCATATTCGCAAAAACAATAATAAATAATAATAATAATTTCATTAATAAAGGATTTACAAGCCACATATTGACCTCTTGTCACAATACACAGAATACAAATTCACAGCTGTGGCAGTGGTTTCACTGTTGTTTGAGAGGGGAGTAGATAGTATATATATATATATCTTTTTTTATTTATTTATTGTTATTTCAAATATATTAAAAACAGAAGCCCTAGAGTATAACAACATATTCTGTTGCTCATATTCATTATGGGGTTTGAAATGATTTTGCATTCTGAAAACTAATTTGAACACACCTTAATGCTGTTGTATTGGTTGTTTAGTATGACAAACAGCCAAATAGAGTTGCAGTTAGTGCAACTGAAAGCTTGAAGATCAAGGTCTATAGAAACTTACAAAGGTGTTTTAATTTTTATTTAAGGTGTTAGTTTGCTATGAAAACCATTAGGGACCTGCACATCAATAATGGCATGTCTATGTAAATACTCTGTCATGATTCAGAGGCCGTTTAAATGTGGGCCCTTCGCTGTCCTGAGAAATCTAACACGTAATGAGTAACGGCATGACATATTTTCACTCTTCCCACAGCTGACTCGAAGGGCAATGACAGAGCAATAGAAAAGTGAGACACTGATTATGTTAGACAGAGGGGTTTGAAAATCAGCCTGAGCGTCAGGAGGATTTGTGTCGTTAACCTCTCCTTCCACCCAGGGAGAAAAAAAAAAAGTAAAAAGTAAAAAGAAATGAAGTTGCCATGGTAACAGTGAATCTGAATACGGGAGCGTCTTTATTGAAAGTGACATATTAATAAACTGTAACCTCCCAAGGGCCAGTAATCAGGCTTCAATTAAGTTTTCTCTCCCTCTTTCTCTCTCTCTGTCACTTCTTGCGTTCATTTCGCTGGGGCTTCAGCTCCACGTCTTTGCCACCGGTCTGCGTATGCGCGTTTAATAATGCATCGAGGCAGCAGTCTTCAGACACTTGACATTAGCTGGGAAATGCATTACTGTTTTATCGATTGGCTTGATGAAGTATTTCAACTGCAGGTCGTGAGCCAGGGGATGGTACAAATCTACTGTCATTTCCACCTTTGAGGCATGAGCGAGAAAGAGGTAGAATACACAATTATGTGGACTAGGGCTAAATAACAAGATAGCAATAAAAAAGTAAGAAGCAAAACAACAGAAAAACGTGAAACAATTTTCTTGTGTGCTAACTTCTTGTTGAAGGAACGAGCCCTTCGATACGGACCATCCAGACTAAGGATAGAAAATGAAACGCAAGACCAGATGGAAGAGAAAGAGAGAAGACAGGGCTCATAAAAGTTGATTGATCTACCAATGTGCCGTCCTTTCACCCTCGCTATGATCTGTGCTGCTTTATGGCATATTACCTTCAGCAGAGTTTCAATAGAAGCACTCATATAGAGATATAAAGCACTGTCACTACTGCATCCATTACTCAGCATGGAGAGATAATCAGAGAACCGTAATAAGGAGTCATTAAATGGCAGCAATGGAAACTAAATCTGACTCAAGTAGCCGTTGGGTCCGTTGGTCTTCGGTGCTCAGTAGCATTTTGGATGCAATGGGCTTCTTACAGCACACTTGTTCAAATCTCTCTCTAATAAATGATGATTACAGCACTGATTTAAACCAAAGATTTACTGCTCTCTGTAAAATTCCCTGGCCTTGGTTAGAGCACCTCAATCTCGGCTGCCTCAGGCGACTTTAATATTGCCTAGCGTCCTTGTTTAACCCCTGCTTTCCTCTGTTAGTCGTTCTTTTGTTTTGATTGCTATTTCACTTTGAACTAGATGTGCATTTGTATAACACATTTTGGAGGTATTGGAAATGCGAATAGGTGTAGAAAAGGTGAACTATTTATAACATGACACAACAACTTAAGAAATTCTGCGTTCATGGCGTGTAATGCCAAAAAAAGCAGCAAAAAAAAAAAAAACATTGAAAAAGTAAAAACATCCATCCAGTACATGTTTACATAGGAAAGAGATTAAAAAAACAGCATGGATGAGACAAAAACATGTGAACAGGCTCTGCTGCAGATCTGCTGATGTTGAGGAAGTACAAATCTGTTCTCAAGTCCAACACCCGAAAGGTCTCTGCAATGATTGATGTTTGTCTAGTGTTATTGTGAGCAAACAATGCATGTTTGATTTTGGCCAATCAGATAAATTCAGGATGAGAAAGAAAGAAAGAAAGAAAGAAAGAAAGAAAGAAAGAAAGAAAGAAAGAAAGAAAGACCAACACTGGCAGATTTCCTCTCTGACTGAGGTTGGCATGACCATTGTTCAATCTATTCATTTTTCATGAAGAGGTGGTACACATTTAAATAGCACAAAATCCAAGCTCTACTCATTGTGTTGTAGAAGAAAAGGCTATTTATATTTAGGCATAGTTGGATTGTTTGTCAGGTAGTGGCTGAGATTGGTGACCAACTGGGCTTAGTGCCATTACTGAGCTGCTAACTGCTTTAAATTAAATAATCTAGTTTCTTTCTTTAGAAAGGCAATATTAGAACATACTTGACTCTAGCTTTTCTGTGTAACTAATTAGACAGAATTAATAAATGTAATGTTATGAATGTTGTTTACAAAAATAAACTAGATTTGCATTTCCATAAAGGGAATACATGTGCTTGCACGGAAGCAATATAATAGTGTTGAAGTTTTAGGTAAATTGTCGTTTTATTGTATAAAGTAGATGCATTGACTACTTTTATGATACTTGTGGGTGTTTTTTTTTTTTACTCACTTTTGAAGTGAGTAGAGGGGTTGCGTGGCGCTATGCGATATGCTATGCGGGTCGGACGTGTGAACAGCGAGCTCTGCGCATTTTGCTAGTTTTTAATTCTTTTTGTATCATAAACCGGTGAGATTTGATACACCCTGTTTCATAACTGTTCTAAGAAGTCAGAATGTCAAAGAATTCAAAATCCTAGAGCTCTGAAGATATTAAAAGACACTTACTGTACGTGCTCAAGCTGATACCTCAGACAGGCCCGCAGACCAGGGACTCAGTTTGGATGGAGCGGTGGGAGAAATCCAGTGGCAACTGTTGAGCATGTCTGTAATGCTGGCAAAAGTTGTAGCGGACCTGAATGATCCTGCTGTAATATATCGATCGATTATGGAGATGGAGGTGAAATTACCTGTAGATTGTCAGATGTCGAGAAACGGATCGATTATCTGGAGTCATCGGAGAGGGAATTAGTTGTTAATCTGCTAGCGACCAAGATAGACTTGGAACACGTTTGGGAAAAATTGGAAGACCTTGATAATCGTAATCAGCAAAACAACGTCCGAATTGTTGTAATTCCTGAGCATGAGGAAGGCCAAGATATGGTGAAATTCCTAGATGAGCTCTTCCTGAGTCTGCTCAAACTAACAGGCCATAAGCTGGAAATCAAGCATGCTCACAGAGTCCTGGCTCGGAGATCTGCAGACAGAGACAGGCCCGATCAATTCTGGCCAAATTTCAGAGATCATCCGATAAAGATCTTGTGCTATGTGAGGCGAGGAGTAAAGGAAAGCTCTCTTGGAAAAATCACAGCATTTTCTTGTTCCCAGAATTTGTGAATTCGACAAGAGAGAAATGTGATCAATTCAAGGAATAAAAGAAACTCTTACATTAACGGAAGATCACTTTTGCACTGATGTGTCCGGCCAAACTGAAAATAGATACTAAGAATGGCCGCAAAATATTTACATGCCCACAGCAAGCATTTTCTTTCATAGAGTCAATTAGGGTGAGTAACCATTTGGTTATTCGCATGTGGCCCCCAAGTGAGCTTGTCTCACTGTACATATACTTGACTGTCTGAGGAAGCTGGGATCATTTCTTTTGTGCAGGTTCAGTTGTGCAGTTGTGGATGAATCTGCTTGTTCTATGTGTTTGTGCCTCCTATTGGCTGGAGTCAGTTTTGTGGAGTATTTGTTGCATGACATTGGAGGGATTAGGTCTTCTGCTGCATTTATGAACAGCCGGCTCACTGAACATTCGTATGACTGCCTGAAGAAACTGAAGTGTTTTTTGTGATGTTCCGCTAGCAGCTGGACCTTGTTTTGTGGAGGAACACAACTTCTATATAGTTTTGTGAATGAATCTACATGTTTTTTTATGTTTATTCTGCCTATTGGCTGGAGTTTGTTTTATAGATTATTTTCTGTTACGCAATTCTGGCTCGCAAAATTTATATCGAAACACCGGACTTGAGTAACCTGATGTCAGAGTTGTCATGGGATGTGAATGGGTTGGGGCACCCCATAAAAAGAATGAAGGTTATTTCTTTTCTTAAACGTAAGAAATATGATACAGTGTTTCTTCAAAAAATGCATCTTTCATCACAGGAAGCTGAAAAATTTGGGAAGTCATGAGGTGGGCATGTTTTCTTTAGTGCTGGCTCAAGTAAGAGCAGGGGAGTCATTACACTGATAAGTAAACATCTACAATTCAAATGTCTCAAACAGATTAAAGATAAATTAGGAAGTCATTATTGTTTTAGCAGAAATTAATGGGCAAATGTTGATTTTGGCTAATATTTATGCACCTTCTCTTTTGCAAAATCCTGAATTTCAACAAATGTTAAAGGCTGAAATCAATGTTTATATGGAGACCAACTGGTCCTCAGTATCCTCTGTGCCCGTGGCTTGGGAGGCACGTTTTTTAGGGGTCAGATCATACAGTACGCCTCATTCATCAAAAAATCCAAAGCATGAGAACTCGTGGAGCTGGAAGGGAATATTAAAAGTGCCGAGACAGAGCTGAAGCACCAAATGTCATCTGAGGGCCTCAGAGAATTGACCCCATTTGAAATACAAATGTAATATTATTTTGTCACAAAAGGTAAAGTTTTGGCTATTCAGGGCAAGACAGTCATACTTTGAGTTGGGAATAAAGCAAGGAAGCTCTTGGTGAGATATATATAGCAGAGAGAGACTTTTTCTACCATTCCCTCAGTGAAATCTGCCGGTGGTGAAATATTTACCTCAGCCACTGATATTAATAATGCTTTAAAGAATTCTATTTTGATATTTATAGTTCCACATCCCACTTCGTCGAAGAAGATATTAGAAACTTTGTGGAACCATTAGAACTCCCTAAACTGACGACTGAGCAACAATATTCTCTTGATTCTGACGAGGTAATTAAAGCTCCGGGGCCAGATAGCTTTGCCGCTTAATTTTTTAGATCTTATGCTACAGAACTGGCCCCAATTTTGTTAGAAGTTTATACGGAATCATTAAAGAATTGAAAGCATTCGCCAACCATGACACAAGCCCGGATCAGTCAGATTCTAAAAAAGACAAAGATCCAAGCGAGTGTAAGTGTTACTGTCCAATTTCGCTGATCTAACTTGACGTAAAAATATTGTCAAAAATCTTGGGTAACCGATTAAGTAAAGTTATGATATCTCTTATACATATAGATCTGTTGGGGTTTACTCGGGGCCATAGCTCTTCTGATAATATTTGGAAATTCATCAATATCATGTAGTCAGTTGCGAATGATCAGTCTCCAGTCATGGCCATCTCACTTGATAACGAAAAGCCATTTGATATTTTGAATGGGATTATCTTTTTAAGATTTTGGAAATGTATGGGTTTGGGAGTATGTTTCTTGGATGGATTAAGTTACTTTATACACACCCGGAAGAGACGGTACAAACAAATGGATTAATTTGAGATTATTTTACTCTATATAGGGGCACCCGGCAGGGTTGAACCTCTTGCCCTGGGACCATCAGCAGCCGTGATAAGAAAGGAGGATGACTTTCCAGGGGAGGCGGCGGGAGGTGTGGCACATATGATTCTACTTTATGCAGATGATATATTATATTTCTGACTCATTTTCTAAGTACTCAGGATACAGAGTTAATTGGTATAAATCTAAAGCTTTGTCTCTGACAGTGTACTGCCTATTAACGGCTTTCCAGCTGGGCGATGTTTTGAATTGTCCAAACAGAACATTAAGTATTTGGGTATTTATTCTCAGCAAATTAAATTTTGAGCCTTTAATAAATGTTTTTTGAGTGATGTGGGCAGGTGGGCTTCATTAAATTTATCTCTGATTGAGAAGGTTTATGTTATTAAAATACCTGCTACAGTCACTCCCTATTTGATAGCATAGTGACATCCTTCATTTGGAATGGGAAACGTCCTAGATTACATTTTAATAAGTTACAAAGACCGATTGACAAAGGTGGGCTACCTGAGAGAGCCCCTCACTGGTTTTGTATTGAACAGGAAGTTCCTGCTCCTATTTCGCCATTGCAAAGCCTTTTTATTAAACTACCTGGAGAAGCTACATCCTGTTATCTCACATTTACACTCGGTATGGACAAAAGTATCCAGAGTGTTTAATTCGGACATTTATTTAAATGTTGCTTCGAGCTAATGGTTTAACCCCAAATTATGTATTAATAAGTCCCCTTTTTGCTGGTCAGAGTGGATTGTTAGGGGGATTACTACACTCGGTATTGACTGTGTCACCTGCTCTGTACTATTTTTGGAGTAGCATACACCCCCCTAAATTGGCAGATACTCTAGGAGTGGTGATTACTGCTTTTGGAAAAGGTCACGAGGCATCTGTGTAATACTTCCTGCTAATTCAAAGTCTGGGGACAGAGCTTCAAACTCTCTCAAGAGATTATTGGAGAAAGATTTATACTTGGTATTGGAGGAGGGAGAGTGGGCTATGATTCTAAAAAACAAAGTCTGCATCTAGAGATGCAAGGGTGCGCCTTATGCAATTCAAGATTTTATATTGGACACCCTCTAGATTGTATAGGCTTGGTCATAAAGACACATCCACCTGCTGGCGATGCCAATCAGAGGATGGAGACATAACACATGTCTTTTGGGGGTGTGTTAAGATCCAGGAGTTTTGGTTGAAAGTTCTTGTATGTGCTGTATTGGGCTTTTATGCTTTCATTTTGCCCCAGACTCTGTAATTTGGGCGATGGGGCAGTCATCGATGTTGAGAATAGGCATGTGAAGAGTTGAGTCCTAACTAGCGTCATGATCACCAGACAGGTTTTTTTGAGGGGATGGAGGTTGACTGGAGTGCCTTCCTTTCATGAGTGGTGCTCAGAGATGGGGAGTGTGGGGCATTTGAAGAAGGATCATTTACAAGGCTAGGAAAATCACATTTGTTTATAGAGAAATGGGGCAGATACCTGACATTTTTATATTTGTTTATAATCATATATATATATACATTTTGTGACCACAGGGATGTTTGTTGGGGGTCAGGGTGGGGTTGGGGATTGGGAGGGGCGGTTGTGGGGTTTAAAGAATTCAATATGTATGTGTGTGTGTGTTTGTGTGTATGTGCGGGTGTGAGCATGTATTTATCACTTTGTGGGGACCAAATGTCCCCATAAGGATAGTAAAACCCGAAATTTTTGACCTAGTGGGGACATTTTGTCGGTCCCCATGAGGAAAACAGCTTATAAATCATACTAAATTATGTTTTTTGAAAATGTAAAAATGCAGAAAGTTTTCTGTGAGGGTTAGGTTTAGGGGTAGGGTTAGGTTTAGGGGATAGAATATAAAGTTTGTACAGTATAAAAACCATTATGTCTATGGAAAGTCCCCATAAAACATGGAAACACAACATGTGTGTGTGTGTGTGTGTGTGTGTGTGTGTGTGTGTGAGCGTGTATTTATCACTTTCTGGGGACCAAATGTCCCCATAAGGATAGTAAAACCAGAAATGTTTGACCTTGTGGGGACATTTTGTCGGTCCCCATGAGGAAAACAGCTTATAAATCATACTAAATTATGTTTTTTGAAAATGTAAAAATGCAGAATGTTTTCTGTGAGGGTTAGGTTTAGGGGTAGGGTTAGGTTTAGGGGATAGAATATAAAGTTTGTACAGTATAAAAACCATTATGTCTATGGAAAGTCCCCATAAAACATGGAAACACAACATGTGTGTGTGTGTGTGTGTGTGTGTGTGTGTGTGTGTGTGTGTGTGTGTGTGTGTGTGTGTGTGTGTGTGTGTGTGTGTGTGTGTGTGTGTGTGTGTGTGTGTGTGTGTGTGTGTGTGTGTGTGTGTGTATACATATAAATGGAGTGGTGGTGGTGTAGTGGTCTAAGCACATAACTGGTAACCTGGTAATCAGAAGGTTGCTGGTTCGATCCCCACAGTCACCACCATTGTGTCCTTGAGTAAGACACTTAACTCCAGGTTGCTCCGGGGGGATTGTCCCTGTAATAAGTGCACTGTAAGTCGTCTGCCAAATGCATGAATGTAAATGTAAATATATGTTTTCTGGAATCAATAAAAAAAATTAATTAATAAAAGAAATACACATATAAAAGTGTTTGAGAACAAAGACTTTGGTTTAAAAAAAAACTTTTCAAGTGAGCACCTATCAACTGCCATTGTATTGATTAGACAGACTGGGATATTTATTTTTTGTCCTTTTCCTTTTGTGTTCTGCATAAGAAAGAAAATCATATGTATTTGGTACATGAGAGTGAGTAAATGATTATATAATTTTCATTTTGGGTCAACTATTCCTTTAAAGATTTGCATATTTAATTGACCAAAAATGAAAGAAGTTTCCTGAGACACGTTACCTGGGAACAGCTTATAGTGAGGCCCCTATAGACAAGAGGTATGGCACTAAATTAACTTTAATGTATATAGACGTTGACAGGATTCAGAGTATAATTTAACGTTTAGCAGTGATGTTGAGCACACTGTCTCTTTGTGTCTCCCTCCTGTGTGTTTCTCTCTCTCTCTCTCTCGTTTTCTCTTTCTGTCTGTAATTTTATGAGGAAATGTTGTAGTCTGTTAGGTGAAGTTTTCTAGCCACATGGGTCTGGTAATTTAAGCTCCACACAGGGGCTTGTTTTATGAGCACATGCACAGACACACACACACATATTCTCCCTGTCTGTCTCTTCCTCTCTCCTCTCTCTGCCCTCAGTATTTATGACACCGTCTGTTTCTTCCCTACTCCCATGCACTGTGTAATTTAGGGTGATGGTGTGGAAAGAGAGATAAGATGAATGGAGCGGCAATGTCTTGAATGGAGGCATCTAAATGAACAAGGGTGCAGGTGTTCTGTGGTACGAAGAGGATATTAGAGGATGGATTTGACAGCACATCACACTGAAGAAAATTTGACAAATATATACTTTGTTATTTAGATTAGAACACAAGTCATTTCTAGAATCTCTCAAGCAGAGATGAAAAGTGTTACAGAAGCGCACACACACACACACACACACACACACACACACACAAACAAAAGGGATCATCATCTAAAATTACTGGCATAGTCAAAGATGCAGCTGTTATATTGGTTTGAAGGCCCTTGCAGTGGTGGAAAGGTGACATTTTAAGGTGCCCTTGTTTGGAAAATATTTTGCTCTACATATGTATCAGGGCAATTTTTCAAAATAGCTGAAAATTTTACCAATAGCTTTTCACATATAATCTATGATAGTGAAAGGAGGAAGTTAAACATGTTTGTTTCCTGTCTGTAATGGAACTGCTACAGCAGGCATCTCAACTCAAATATAAAGGTGATCCATGTATGATTTTTTATTATTATTTATTTATTCATTTATTTTAATGTTTTGCTGGCCAATATCATGGCATTGGTCTTAGACTTGATATCTATCAGAGTGGATGCAATCAGGGACGTTATCAGGAGGAAGTACAGAGGTGTGTAGAGTAGCCAAAAACTGTACTCAAGTAAAAGTACAATTACTTAAAAAACATAATTACTCAAGTAGAAGTAAAAGTACTAACATAAATAATTACTCGAGTAAGAGTAAGAAAGTATCAATTAAAAGAGTACTCAAGTAGTGCCTAACTCGTTACTTTCACAAATGACATAATGGACGTTAACTCCCCTATACTCCATTACATAATACACACTGAACATGTATTACAGAATTATTATTATTATTATTATTAATGGAAATTCTGTAAATTTCTGTAAATTGTGAATGAAGTAAATTACTTTTTGACAAATCATTACTGGATTAAAATAACATAATAACATATAAAGAGACAAAACATACAGATACATTTTAAAATGTACTCTTTATTTGATCAAACGTGTTTACTCTTTATATTAACACACCGTATATATTAAACATGACAAACAGAATCAAGATTTATTGTATTAATATATTATTTAATAAGAAAAACACGGAAGGCCCAAATATTTTAAAATGTCATATGTGATGTTGTTTATGTGTCATACTCTGTGTATAAATCAGCATCCATTTCATTCACTTACTGCTGAGATATAGTGCACTAACAGCCTTTCACTATAGAGGAAATAGTGAATGCATGAACGACAGCGGACACAGCCACTCTCGTCACCATACGATCTCACACCCACACCTCACACGTGCACGCCCCGTGCAACCCGCTGTGCACGTGCAGAAATGCTGTCTGTTCGCGCTCCAGTTGTCGATCATGCCAATGGCAGTGATTTACACTTAACTTGGATGTTTATATACTCTTGTAGGGTCACGTGTCTTGAAGTTCAATGATTTCACAGCATTTTTTGAACACTGATCAGTTGGCAAAATGTAAGATGGAGGTTCCTCAGCACAGTGCGCACACCCATGGCCATACTTAGAAAATATGTTCCAGTTTTCTGAAAAGATGTTAAAGATTTGCTTCGTTTTCAATGTTTGCCTAAAACTAACCATATCAAAGCCTTCAAAAACTCGCCGTCCAACCGGCGGAAGCATATTGAGGTTGGTAAACTTTTAATTTCTTATGAAAGCTTGAGATGATCTGTGCTTTAGAGCTAAAGTTTCAGTATGAAGTATGGTCGGTCAAATAATCTTTTATGGATTTGCCCGCTAAGTTGCCATAGTCTTGTGGATACACCGCTAACGCATAGGTAAGGTTCGACAATGATGTTAGTTAGCATGCAAAAGCGTGAATTCAAATGTAAATGAGCTTAAGAGTTATATAACGATGCTCCTGTCTATTAAACCTTTGTCAAAAATCATACCGGAACATTGAAATCTGCGTTTATGCTGCCGCTGAGCCTGAGAGAGCAGTTATCGTGTATAGGTATGAAACAGCTTCATAAACAGTCTTCTCTAGTCCTGGACTTACAGCGCGTGGTCATGTCTGTATTTACAGCAATTTCACTGTCCTCTTGATTTAAATGTGGATGAATGTATACACACAGATGTGTGCACACTGCCAGAGCTGTGTGAGAACACTACCATGCTGCTTTTGTGGGGGTGGGTAGGAGTGTTAAATAACAAAATTAAGATGTCTTTTTTTGTCAATGCAGTTGTTTCATTTCTATAGGATTTGTAACATTCTAAAGGCTCTTTATTCCACAGATGCGACAAGCTAGTCCGTGTGTTCAGTAGGTTGCTTCAGAGGCATTACGTATTGTAAGTATGTGAAGGTTCCCAAGGACGACACCAGTCAACACGGTCCTTCAACTTAAGTGAGTACGTTTATTTACAGAAAATAAAACACTCGCTTTACAGCTTAAACTTAAACAGGTGTTAGGCATAATTTAGCTCAGGTGCAAGCGCCCTTACCGCTTCCCCTCTCTCCGGACGGACATTTGACCACGCCCCCGCTGCCACAAAGTATTACATAAAACAATGCAACAATAATAAAAATAATGTGTTGACATAAAAAAGGAAATTTACTTTAGATACTTAAGTACATTTAAAACCAAGTACTTCTGTACTTTTACTTAAGTAAAAATCTGTCTTTCCAACTTTCACTTGTAATGGAGTATTATTTGACCAGTAGTATCAGTATTTTCACTCAAGTAATAGAGTTGTGTACTTTGTCCTCTTCTGCACGCAGCTGTGTGAACTTCCGCTGTTGTAAAAGTCCCATTCAAAAATTTCTCAATAAATTACACATTCATTACAATTAAACCCAGTAATGTAAAGACAGGAACGCCACACATTGTAAAAAAGTAAAAGTAAAAAAAAATCACATCTTGCCCTGTAATACAATGCAAACTTTTTATTTATTTATTATTTTGTATTATTATTATAAATGTTTGAAATTACACCTTTACACCAAATGACACCTCCAAAATCAGCTGTTGTGCATCTTTGTCACTAAATATATTTCAGTTATGTCAAATCTCGAAAAGATTTATCATGTTAATGTGGGTATGACATTTTCATAGGACATTGGTCTTGGCGGGCTAGATTTGCTTTACTGCTGCTACTTGTTACTGCTAGAACATACCAAGACATACTGAGTTAAGCATGTGGACATGCTGCTGCTGATGCTGCACAGTTACAAAAGCACAAGACATGCTGCATCAAGCATGAATGAAATGCTGCTGCACAAGCAGACATTAATACAATCCCAATGTAACAATCCACTCTGACCAGCAAAAAGGGGACTTATTAATACATAATTTGGGGTTAAACCATTAGCTCGAAGCAACATTTAAATAAATGTCCGAATTAAACACTCTGGATACTTTTGTCCATACCGAGTGTAAATGTGAGATAACGGGATGTAGCTTCTCCGGGTAGTTTAATAAAAAGGCTTTGCAATGGCCTTTCCCAATCCCAATGTAACAGATCTAGACAAGAGGATCTGGAGAGGTTGAGGGTTTCAGTACTTTCAAATTGATCAAATTTAAACGTTAGGCAAAGAGAGAGTATGCAGTGTTTTTCCAGGGGGGCCAAGCTCACTCACACAGATGTGCGCAAACGGATGAGGGGCTGTTCACACTGAATGTGATTTTCCATTGTTTTTCTATGTAAATGTGCTGGACAAATGTCCTTGACTGCTGTACCGCGTCTCACTGTTTCTTCAGTGTCTCACGCTGGACCGGCACATTTTTATACACTGTGTCAAGTAAAAAATAACTTCAGGTTTCAAAAACGCATGTCGAGACACCTGCGTTCGGTTCGGTGAAGTAGTAGGTTTTGCACACCCTGTTCACAGATTTTTATTTCATTAAACATTTTGAGTGTACTTGGCTACAACGGTTGATAGGAAGAATTTAAAATTATGATTCAAAATAAATTGTCATTTTTTTTGCAAAATTTCTCAAAATGGGCGGTTTACCTCAGAAATCGTAAACCCGCCCGTGCATGGATGTCTTGCTGGCTCTTTACTTCTGTTTTTCCATTTGTCTATGCTTAGGATCCGCTAATAAAAGGGCAGTACCAGTTGAGACCAGGGGGCGTTCTGGCTACATTTTCTTTACCAGATGATTCATTTAAGCCTAGTTTTATTTGTGGGTAAACAGTTTTATGGAGAAATAACACATTTTATAGAGTTATAAGAGCAATTCAAACAAATGCATAGTAATTGGGGTAAAAAGCAACAACAATGAACTTACTTTGGTAACGTGGGTGCAAACAGATAAGAATATTGACTCGGCAGCATCCATCCATTTACACACTTATCCTATATTTTACAGGGGGTGAACCTGTCAGCATGAACTTTCTTACTTTCAAAGTGTACTTTTCAATCTTGCATGCTCCAAGATGCTTTGATTGCTATTTGATTGAGTGGCCCGACTTGTCAACTTCTGGCTCAACCAGTTACACGACTTTAGTGCAGGACTACCTGTCTGGGTGCGCAGTAGGATTGTTTGGCAACCTTATTTTGATTATCATTTTGTTTGATGCCACTAGTAACACAAACGTATATTTACACAAAAAGCAGCTTCTTTCCCCATTTGTCTCTCTGTGGGGTGGTGCACCCATAAATTCATGTTATGGAAGCCTCCCATTCATCTTTTTAACAGGATATTGAAATGTACAGTATTTTTGTGGATGGGACAAGATGGAGGCCTTCCAAGGTATGCTCTCATGTCTAACATGAACTTGTTTTAGTGTGAGAGAAGAGAATGCAGAATACATTTTGACATTTTCCCCTTTCACCATAATTCTCCACAGGCCAACAGATGAAGAGAACATAAATATGCCTCCACGTCCATTCCTCTGAGCTGCTGCTGCACTGCAGGGACAAACTATCCGTTCGGCCTTTTGTCAGCTCATAAAACTGGAGTTTTGCTTACGAGCCTCACTGTGTTCCCACCGCTGGCGGGTTTCCGAGGTAATGTGATAACATGATACGTTGTTATGCATGTGGAGGGAGAAATGGATGAGTGTGTGGAATAAGGGAGTCACAGTTGTGGCTGTGTCATGACAAAGGCCTGTGACTTCATATTTAACACAGCCGTGAGGGTGAGGAATAGTTCCAGATGTGTTTTAGTGCAGCCCACTGTGTTTCATTTGCATCAGAAATAGGGTTCCATGGTTGGTTCAATTAACGTTAATCAACTGTATTGAACAAACATACTCTGTATTTTCATGTGATACAACGACATGTGAGTGAATAACTCGTGCCACGTATTTTCCTTTTTTTCTAATGTATTGATCAAAGAGTAAAAAGATTATTTAATGAGATACGAGTTAGAATCACTCAAACAACTTGCTCACTAAATTGGTTGGAGTGTATCTAGACCTTATTGAATCGCAAGACATTACTTTAGACATTTATCCGTTTTTTGAAACTCAAAATGAATCCAGAGTTGTTATTATGTCAAGGTGGCTCATGAGATTTAAGTAATTACTGGCTGGTTGTTTATGACAATGTGTAATAAAAATCATTCAAATCAGAGCTTACATTTATGCATTTGGCAGACGCTTTTATCCAAAGCGACTTACAGTGCACTTATTACAGGGACAATCCCCCCGGAGCAACCTGGAGTTAAGTGTCTTACTCAAGGACACAATGGTGGTGACTGTGGGGATCGAACCAGGGACCTTCTGATTAAGAGTTGTGTTCATTAGCCCACTACGCCACCACCACTCACAGAGTTTAAATGGTCTGCACTTATATAGCGCCTTTTTAACCTGAACAGTATTCAAAGCGCTTTACACTGTGACTCATTCACCCATTCACACATACACCAATGTAAGGTGCTAGCCTGCCATTGGTAGCAACTTGGGGTTCAGTGTCTTGCCCAAGGACACTTCGGCATGTGGAGTCGTGTGGGCCAGGATTCGAACCATCAACCCTGCAATTAGTGGCCGACCCACTCTACCACCTGAGCCACAGCCGCCCCAATCATCTGCTAAAGAAAATTTTGAATAATTAAATTCCTTGTTATTTTCATCCCTGGATTCAAAACTCGGCTATCCATCATGTGAGACCACAGAATCAAAACTCAAGGAGTCAAAGTCATGATTTAATAGTTACAGTCAAGAGCACTAAATAGTGAATCTCAAGCACTGAGACGAGCTTTTGAGTCACTTGAATCGAAAGTAGATGTTCAAAAGGGCAATTCTGACAAAAGAGTCAGACAGTGGCACAGAACAAATCAGAGTTACAGATCCAGTCCTAATCAGACAAAGGTCCTGCACAGACACAATGGGGCAAAGGCCAACTGTCAATCAATTTAGAGATGGCTGGATCTGAAACAGAATATGGCAGGGCTTGCATTCTCTGTAAGTCTGTGTGGGGAAAAATTACTTTCATATATTAAACTACAGCTGCTAATGTAGAAAACTAAGGCGCCACAAAGCAGAATCCCTACAGCCTAAGGGCAGCACTCCTAATATTAATAGTAATTGTTTAATATAATGAGGTGAATATACTATGAATGGCATGGCAATCTTATATCAAGTTATGAGTCATTTTAATAAATGTGCCTAATATTGCGTTTAAAATCTACATTGGATCTTAAATTGTGCTGCTTATATACCACCATCCAGAACAGAGTGCAAGCATGCTGTTCAGACCCTCTGATTTGCTGTTAGTGTAGAAAACTTGACAGAGCATGCTTTTAAAATCTATCAGCAAGCAGCAAGAATGACCTACATCAGCTAAAATCACGCAAACACTACACTTTGCGTGGCTTGACTGTAAAGTCAAAGATTGGACCTCAGCATAAATGGTATAGAGGAACCTATTGTTGCACACCATTCTGCCTAGCTCTGTTCTTTATTAACAGGATAAGATGACATGTTTGTGATTACTGCAAAAGTAGTGATGAGGACAACATCAGACGTGCCACAAAAAGTTTGTTACATAGTGTTGCTAGCATTTTTCTGCATATATTGTATATATGTCTATGAAAGATTATTTGAAATACTCAAACACACAGGAAACAAATAGCCCATGTGCCCTTTGCTGCACAGTTTATGTTTGCTGCTTCACTGCCTCCTGTCTGCCCGCACTATCTGTACCATAGTCATCTTTTTTCACTCCAGTAAAAACTCCTTACACCTTGCCCTTGATCTTTTGTAATGTTCTTCACGCAGATGTGCATACACACACAGATAATCCGTTTAATAAGCATCAACCCAAACACACTCATTATAGAGATGAATGTGATGGCATAATAGCCTTGCTGAGCACTGGAGGTTAATACTACAACACACACACACACACACACACACAGAGACACATACACACACACACAAACGCCCACACACATAAACACACACACACACACACATACCCACACACACATGTTGGTCTACCTATCATTATGAGGACTTTCCATAGACATAATGACTTTTATACTGTACAAACTATAGATTCTATCCTCTAAACCTAACACAACCCCTAAACCTAACCCTCACAGAAAACTTTCTGCATTTTTACATTTTCAATAAAACATTGTTTAGTATGATTTTTAAGCGATTTGAATTATGGGGACACTAGAAATGTCCTCATAAATCACATTTATAGCATAATACCCTTGTAATTACTAATCTGTAACTTACAAAATTGTCCTCGTAAATCACAAAAACACGCACGCACACACACACACACACACACACACACACACACACACACACATACACACACGCATGCACACACACAAACCCTCATTACTCTGAGGGATTACCCAGTCACACAGTGTGTCAGACAAGTTCAAGACCAGCACTGATCCTTGATCGGGGCTCAGTGGACGATTTGGTATCATCTACTATTTTCAATTTGTGCTCTATTAAAAAACAGGACTTTCTTTAATGGCGAGATGTTTGAATGCCGATGGGCAGACGTTTTTTAAGATTTTCAGTGCTTAATTTGTGGGATGCTGAAAGCATAATCAGTTTAGCCAGAATGTTATAAGCACGTGCATGGACTGTTGGATGTGTAGAAGTTTCCAAATGAAGGGTGTTCACATTCTACAGAGTTTTCTGCAGAGTTCTGTGGGTGCAGATCCTGTGCAGACCTACCGATGCTGGATATCTGATTATAATAATAATACTGTAGCCTATATCTGATTAAACGTTAGTACATGCCAAAAATAAGAATGAACAGAGGAGGACAACTGACCCAACCAAACTCCAGGTTGTGCAGTAAAGACATCATTTAAACGTTTGGTGAAAATACTGTCTCAGAGTTTGATTGAATTTGATATATGTTACTTCAAAATCTGTTACTTTATCTTACCATGGCATCACACTACTTACTTAGACAGCTATAGATTGCAGTATAGAGACATGCTATGCACACCTTGTAGGCCTATGTAACTATATTTTGGGGAAGCGTACTTGTATGAAAAAGTAATGCGCAAGTATGATGGTGTACATTTTAAAAGTAACACATCACTTTAGTTGTTACTTCAAATATGTATTGCATGTTACTTCTAACTCATTACCCCAAACACTGATCCAATAAAAAAATTAACACTAAGTGCGATGAGGAGGAGAGCGGGGCCGTGACTACGCACACCTGGCCCCCAATTGGGCAAAACACCTGAGGAGAGGGATATAAGTAGCAGAATGTGGCAGTTCAGGAGAGAGAGCCACATGCAGCTGCCATGTGTGTTTCTCTCTCCCGAACTGCCGTGTTCCGCTACACTTATCCCTCTCTTCGGCTGATTGGCCCAACTGGGGGCCGGGTGTGCATAGTCACGGCCCCGCCCTCCTCCTTGTCACACAAGGTTTTGCCAACAACATCATACGTTAAAAAAGTTTGCAAAAAAACTCAAAACTGAGGAACGGTGAACAGATTTGAGAAGCGACAGTTAGAGACAGCAGGTACCGCCAAACTCAATCATCCGGTGAAGGCAAGCTGTTCACCGCAGATGCTGTTGACAGGTGACAGTTGTTGCACAGCGTTAAGCTAGCTTGAAACAAAAATATCACAAATCCCCTGCTAGATGCACCTCAGCCATCCAGAACAAAGAGCAAGCTTGTGGTTCAGACCTGATTTGCTGATATGTATATAAAAAGTGTATAAAACTTGATAAAATATGCTTTAAAATCCATCAGCAAGCGGCAAAAATCACCTACAATCAGCTACAATTATGCAATCAACCCTACATTTTGCATAGCTTAAAGTCAAACATTTTCCCTTTCCTTACCTATGCCAAATCTACTTACTGTTTTGTGTCACACAGAGCTTAATCAAAGGCTGTTTATATCAGGTTCTGTCAGAGAGATCCTCCACAGAGCAGGGAGGAAACAAGGAGTGCAGGGAGGCAAGGGAATGGGAGAGGGACACAGAGAGAGATTATCCAGATAGCAGCTAGCATGAATCATATGGCGAAAGAGTGCATGTTAGCTGGAGCATATGTGAGCTGAACAAGATAAAGAGCTAGTGTGTAACCTCTGGGAGAACAGATAAAGAGTGTGGCGTGGCAGTGTAAAACTTCTGCAGCTGTGGGCCTAGCTTATCCTGTATCCATGACAGAAAAAAAAAAAAAAGAAAAAGAAAGAAAGACATGATTTACATTGCAGCATAAGTTGGGAATTCAGGCCAGATTTGGGCCCAGTTAGTCCACAGAGGAGTCAGTGAACAGAGTAATGAAAGAAAGTAGCAGAAGACAGATGACAAACTTAAAAGCACAAGCCTGGAAGATTATTGCTTTAAATTCTGATTACAGTTTCAACCCTGAAGGACCTGCACTGTGTCAAGTCAGCAGAGAGCAAGGAAACAATGAGCGCATTGTAGACTATAGATTTTGGCAGAAGTGCTCAGTGTGGACATTAGATGCTTCAAAGACGACAATGAAGGATGGGAGGTCTAGAAAGAAAGAGGGCGGATGACATTGTAGCATTTCAAAGAAGCACCCAGGATTGATTATAGAGATTAATATTTGATGACTCCAGCCAGGTCTCCTAAGCAACCAAATTGGCCTGGTTGCTAAGGAGGGTTTTAGTGGTTCTCGCTCTCAATGGGGCGTGTGGTCAGTTGTGAAGGATTGCGGAGAGTAGTGTGAACCTCCACGTGCGGAGTCTCCGCGGTGTCATGCACGATGAGCCACGTGATAAGATGCGCGGATTGACTGTCTCAGAAGCGGTTGAAAACATCCAATCCAAAATGGCAATTTATAAAAAACTGAACTTCCCCTTGACCCACCCCTGAGAGCCTGGAGTCGTACCCACTTGTCCTAAAAACACATGTAAGAAATTAGCATTAGACAATAACAACAAACAATCCAATAGATCGAGTGATGTATTAAAGGACAAACAGAGAGGAATTGTGGATTGATGGAGGGAGTGCGTGAAGTATAAAATGGCTTTTAGGGAGTCAACTGTAGTAAAGTTTTTGTGATATATTTTTTATAAGCAATTCAATTATAAAGTTACAAATTATGAAAGTACTGCATTACTGATCCTAACAGAAAGTTTTTGAGGAGCTAATAGTTACCATTAGGGATGCACCGAAATTAAAATTCTGGGCCGAAACGGAAACCGAAATGTACTTTTTTTTTTGGACAAAAAATATATTAAAACTGTATTAAATATTATTCTTCATTCAGTTCTGTAAAAATCTAATTTTACAGATTTTATTAACAATTATCCAAATAATGTAAAGTTTTAGAAAACTATTATATGCAAAACAACAGTCAAGTAATGAACTTGCATCTTTCAAAAAGTTTAAATATTCAACAGTAATTTTAATTAAAACTAAAAGGCAGAACACAGAATGGCAGAGGGCCTCTATTCCACTGATCTATATAACTATAATATATAATTATATATATAGACCAGTGCTCTATTCTGTTTATGTAATCATATGTACACTTTAAGTGAACATTATTGTGCAAAACAACAGTAATTGAACTAAATCCATCTGTAAACGACAGATATATCCTCATGTGAAGAACAAGTAGAATGTAATTGCTATACACATCATATTGGACCGCTTTCTATTTAAGCACAAGTGACCGGTTTCTCTTCAAGAACAAAAGTTGCTAAACGTTCTGACAGTCTCTCCTGTCTGAAAGCTCATCAAGAACATGAGATGCTGCACTGAACAGTGTCTCACTCTCTGTGCTGGTGCTTGGGCAGATAAATACCTGTGCGCAATCCGCGCAAGCAAAGGAAAGCGGTCTTTGTTTATGCGACCGTAGTCAAGGGGATTGTCGCTTCTTGCGTAGTTCAGCTAGCTACGCCTCAAGTTGTGTTGTAGCTGCGCTAGTTGTGGCACTGCTGTGGATCGGGGCGCTTTCCTGAAGAATCTCTTGCTGTACTCTGTACAGGCACGTGCACACATAGACATCAAAAGGGGCTTGAGCACCTGCCCATTTTATTCCTGGAGAGAAAGTGCCCTTTTTATGGGGTGCTTTTTTTTTTTTTAAATAATATATATTCCTGTTTGCGCACAGCTTCCCTGTCAAACAAATATATTTATTGAATAGTGTATCTAAATATCAGGTTAGTAGTTCTGAAGCGCTCCCCCACCCCACCCTGCGTCTCTGCGCAGCGGCGCACATCAGCTCGGCACATCTCACACACACACACACACATGTTGTGTTTCCATGTTTTATGGGGACTTTCCATAGACATAATGGTTTTTATACTGTACAAACTTTATATTCTATCCCCTAAACCTAACCCTACCCCTAAACCTAACCCTCACAGAAAACTTTCTGCATTTTTACATTTTCAAAAAACATAATTTAGTATGATTTATAAGCTGTTTTCCTCATGGGGACCGACAAAATGTCCCCACAAGGTCAAAAATTTCGGGTTTTACTATCCTTATGGGGACATTTGGTACCCACAAAGTGATAAATACACGCTCACACATACACACACACTCACACACACACACACACACTCACATACACACACACTCACTCACTCAAACGCACACACACACACACAAACACACCCCCACACACACACACACTCACACATACACACACATATACACACACACTCACACACACACACACACACTCACTCACACATATACACACACCTGCAGGCAGGAGCAGCAGCGGCCCCTCCCAGCAGTGTTTTTCTTGGCTTGTGTTGAGGTGAGTGGTGATGAACAAAAGATTAAACTACCAGTGCCTCGAATTTACTGCCGATTAGCCAAAGACAAATATAGTTAATCTGTAGGGTTGCCACCCGTCCCATAAAATACGGAATCATCCCGTATTTACAAGTAAAATGATGCGTCCCGTATCAAATCAATAAGGGACGCGATTTTTCCCTTATTTGACATAAGGCCCACACAACGTTGAGTAAAAACTTTAAACCTGCTTCAAACCAATGCGCGACAAGTCAAAAGAGAGCGCGCATGTGAATGTCCTGACTGTGACTCACAGAAAGACGCGCGCCAGTATCGTGCGCATGCTCAGACCGCGCGCCAGAATACAGTTCTCTTTCGCGCTTGAACGAACAATAACACACACAATTATGCCAAAATGTCGTTTGTCAACGTATCTTCATAACATAAGAGCAGTCTTATGATGGACATAAAGAGTTGTGAATGAGGCGCGTGTAAGTTCTGCGTCTCAGCAACGGCTACTCTTAAAGGGCCAGCATCCAATAAAGCTTTCTGTCAGTAAAGTTAATCAAAGAACAAAGGGAACAGAGAAAATTACTCACTGCTCTTGACTAAAGACCTTGCGTAGCTTTAATAAGGATTAGTCTATATATAATTTATAATTTATGCAGCGCAGACTGTCTGATAAATTTATTCAATTCTGTATATGTCCTACCTGTTAGACAGGAAGGGCACAGGTAAATATGACATTTATTATGGGTTTATGTGAGGATTGTTTGAAGTTCACTTAAATTAAAAGCTGTTTTATTTTTTTGAAGCCTAATAAATGTTTTTTAAAAATTGAATACTAAGGAGACCATGGTTTCTGTGTGAACTGATTATTTTGTAGACAATTTTTGAAAATGAAACAATAGCGTGAGTTTGAGGAAGATAAAATTAATTAACTTTTTAAATACAATTTTTAAAAAGGAAGTCAGAGTTGTGTTAATATATATACTTTTTAAATACGTAAAAATACGTAATTATGAGAAGTGCCCTTTTTTTCACTTGAGCCCCTGCCCCTCAAAATGTCTGTGCACGTCCCTGACTCTGTATATATATATCTCTTGACATTTCTGCTGAATAAACACTGCAGATCGCAAATTTGATGTCCTTATCAGAAACTTTGAAGAATTTCCACACCGCTGACATGATCGGCCTTTGTTGGGTAGCACTGTGATAAGAGCTAGATCGATCCAGAGTGATATCTGAGCACTGAGGGGCGGGGCGAGGAGGTATACTTTCGGCGGCCGAAATTTCGGTGCATCCCTAGTTCCCATGGTTACCACATGGTCTCATAGAATCACGTTACTATAACAACATCTTTGCAAAATTATTTATACGTGACTCACTGTACGAATCGCTACAGTTTTCAAGTGAAATAAACACTATAAGCGCTATAATAACAGTGAATTCCCTTTCACACGGATCATGAGTAAAATGGCAGATTATCTGTTTATAAATGTCGTACTTGTTGCTCTGTTCCTCACATAATGCTATCTTCTGACATCTAACAAATGTTACTAAAGTGCATGACTTGTTAGATGATCCATTTTTACATCTGCATTACATAACCAAATACATTTACAAGCTTATTGTGAACATGTTGTGCTATAGCGTGATTTGGAATGTGAAGGAACAACTGCGACTATATGTGTATGTATGTAATGAAGCATATATGTAATGTCATTTTGCTAATATTTTGCCACCGTAGCGTAATTTTAATTATAAATAGTATGTCAAATTAAAACTGCTTAGTATGCATATGTACTAACCCTAACCTTTTGTTTTGGCTTCCTTTGGGGGGTTTCAAGCCTTAAGTATGGGTTCAGATTCCCCCGCCCACACTTGCAATTCACACCCTGTCGGGAAACTGGGAACTGGATTTTTGCACATAAATGAGAAAAGGAAAAAAGCATTTTTTCATATCACCCTGAGAAGTCATAACCTTACAAGTGACATATCTCACACACACACACACACACACACACACACACACACACACACACACACACACACACACACACACACACACACACACACATATACTAATACCTGCACATTTTCTATAGTCACTGACAGTTGTAGAGAGCAAATTACTTGAACATTTCAAACATAAAAAATAAAATAAAAATTACAGTTGTTTAAGATGAATCCATTCAGCTGGTTTGTTTTGAGAGGTAAAGTATTTTCCCATGTTCCCCTGTTTTGTGGTTTTGAGAGGCAGATGGAATAGTATTTCCAGGAAATGAAAAGTTGCAGGACAGAGGTGCATGATGGGGGATTACTCGAGTTTACAATAATGCCATGATGACTTTAACATCTGAGAGTGTGATTAACATGTAAATCCCACAGTGAAAACCAGTTGAACTGCTGAAGATGTCAAAAGGTACACACAGCAATCTCTGGCTGCCTGTATTTAAAGGTGCATTCAGTAGTTTGGAGCCAATTTAAAATGTTTTACACATTAATGAATGAATGATCTGAATGGTTTACACTCACATGAGGTGAAGACTGAACTCTGTTTTATTCTACATGGTTCGGGTCACCCCCTTCATTGTGTTTCGCAATGTTGAAATCATAGAAAAGTATCCTTGTGCTCACTGGCTGCCGTCTATGTCGATATGCATGGCTATGCTTATTTAGCACACAGTTTTGTTGTTTGGTAATGCGAAGAATGACAAGAACACAATGGAACATACTTCTGTATTGTGCTTTAGCAGCTGAGACAACGGGAGATCCAGTAGCTGTACTGCCGAAGAAGCAAAAAAAGATGTGAAGCAAGAAGACAGAAAGACCAGCAAAGACAAAACACTAGAGTAAACATCGGTAACGGTAAGGCATCTACGTCAAGTAGCTAGGCACAACGATTGTTGTGTATTTTGTGTAAACCGTGACTTTGGTTGCTTGGAAACCAAACAAATTAGTCAACTGTATTCATGGATATGATACCTTTGATCATCAAAAACGATTGTAATCTTTCCTTTACACATTCTGTATCGCTGTATAATGATGTTAATTTTACGCTAAGCTGTTCACTAATAAAGTAATAAATAACTTTAAAAATGACCTCAAACTCCGACATTTTCCAGATGCAAATGATATTCCAGAGCTGGCGGGGGCGGCAGAGATTATCATGCTGATCCACGTCAATAGATGGCAGTACAGCGTCTAACACCACTGTCACATCGGTACTTAAAGTACACGAAGAAGAGAAATGCTAATGCTAGCTAGAGAATACTGAATGCCACTTTAAAGACTTAATCTCATGGAAATCATACAAGTAGTGAGAAAGTTTATATTCTCGGACCTGACTCCATGGGGACATGTGTGTTTGTGTGTGTCAGCAGGTTGTCGTCATTGTGGGTCTCTTACTGTGAATCAACAAAGATTGTTATCACTGTACTGTAATTAACAACAAATTACAACCTGTAATAAAGAAATATGCTTCAAATAATATCTATTATCCACAGACCACACAGCAAAAAAACAATTGTATACTAATTATGCAGCAATTATCAAATACAACAATGCCTGGGCAAATTCTGCCCAACTCTGCCTCAGGTAGAGTCAGACAGTTATAACTGTAGTTCAAAACAGACCTTCATTAAAACATTTTTCCAGTTCATTTCCTGTTTATTGTGCATAATTAACACTTGTTGTGTGATGGAGTGTTTATCTTCCTAATAGCATTTTAATTATATATTAAAAAAATTAAATAAATGCTGCTTCGACTTATTGTGAAGAGAATTTCAGTGGAACTTGCACAATTACATCACCACAATTATTATTGAAATAAACATATTTTCAGAGTAATTGTAGTGCACATACTTTTAATGATAAGAGTTGGTTTTATGTTAATTTCCATGATTAATATCATGTCAGTCATATCATTGTCTTATTTCTACAATTCGTATAGTTTTCTTTCTAATGATACGAATCATATGAATTAAGACATAATTCATATAGACATAAAACAATGATATAGCAGACAGACAGACAGATAGACAGACAGATATATAGACAGACATATAGACAGACAGACAGACAGATATATAGACAGACAGACAGAGAAACATATAGATAGACAGACAGATATATAGACAGACAGATAGACAGACAGATATATAGATAAATAGACAGACAGACAAATATATAGACAGACAGAGAGACAGAGAGATAGATAGATAGATAGATAGATAGATAGATAGATAGATAGATAGATAGATAGATAGATAGATAGATAGATAGATAGAAAGATAGACAGACAAATATATAGACATATAGACAGACAGACAGACAAATCTATAGACAGACAGACAGATAGATAGATAGACAGACAGACAGATAGATAGACAGACAGAACAAATGAACATAATACTTGGAGAGGGACACACAGCAGCACTGGCTGCAAGATACGTTTTAACGTGTCACAGCCTGAGAGACAGTGGGTGAATCTGTGTTATGTGTTTTACCCCCGTGTGTCACCCCAATGTTCACCACAGTGACCCTCAGTGTATGTGTGTATATTCATTTATGTGTCAGTATATGTCAGTTCTCTTCAGTTATTTAAACACTGTGGTCTTCAGCAGTTCTGAACCTGTTCTGTATTTATTTTTATATGTGTTAAATTTGTTAAACTAAATGTATAGATTAAGATGTAGTTCTGCTTTGGCAATATTGTATTTTTTACATTCATGCCAATAAAGCCCCTTTGAATTGAATTGAATTGAATTGACAGACAGACGACAGACAGATAGATAGATAGACAGACTGACAGATAGACAGACAAATATATAGACAGACAGACAGATAGATAGATAGACAGACAGACGACAGACAGCCAGACAAATATATAGACAGACGACAGACAGATAGACAGACAGACAGACAAATATATAGACAGACGACAGACAGAGATAGATAGATAGATAGATAGATAGATAGATAGATAGATAGATAGATAGATAGATAGATAGATAGACAGACGACAGACAGCCAGACAAATATATAGACAGACAGACAGACGACAGACAAATATATAGACAGACAGACAGACGACAAACAAATATATAGATAGATAGATACACAGACAGACAAACAGACGACAGACAGATAGACAGACAGACAGACAAATATATAGACAGAAAGACAGACAGATAGATAGATAGACAGACAGACAGACAGACAGATAGATAGATAGACAGACAGATAGATAGACAGACAGACAGACAAATATACAGACAGACAGACAGATAGATAGACAGACAGACGACAGACAGCCAGACAAATATATAGACAGACGACAGACAGATAGACAGACAGACAGACAAATATATAGACAGACGACAGACAGATAGATAGATAGATAGATAGATAGATAGATAGATAGATAGATAGATAGATAGATAGATAGATAGATAGATAGATAGACGACAGACAGCCAGACAAATATATAGACAGACAGACGACAGACAAATATATAGACAGACAGACAGCTAGATAGATAGATACACAGACAGACAAACAGACAACAGACAAATAGATAGATAGATAGAAAGATAGACAGACAAATATATAGACAGACAGACAGACAGATAGATAGACAGACAGACGACAGACAGACAGATAGACAGACAGACAAATATATAGACAGACAGACAGATAGATAGACAGACAGCCAGACAAATATATAGACAGACAACAGACAGACAGATAGATAGATAGATAGATAGACAGACAGACAGACAGACAGACAGACAGACAGATAGATAGATGACAGACAGCCAGACAAATATATAGACAGACAGACAGACAGACAAATATATAGACAGACAGACAGATAGATAGATACACAGACAGACAAACAGACGACAGACAAATAGATAGATAGATAGAAAGATAGACAGACAAATATATACACAGACAGACAAACAGACGACAGACAAATAGATAGATAGATAGAAAGATAGACAGACAAATATATAGACAGACAGACAGATAGATAGACAGACAGACGACAGACAGCCAGACAAATATATAGACAGACAACAGACAGACAGATAGATAGATAGATAGACAGACAGACAGACAGACAGACAGACAGACAGATAGATAGATGACAGACAGCCAGACAAATATATAGACAGACAGACAGACAGACAGACGACAGACAAATATATAGACAGACAGACAGATAGATAGATACACAGACAGACAAACAGACGACAGACAAATAGATAGATAGATAGAAAGATAGACAGACAAATATATAGACAGACAGACAGACAAATATATAGACAGACAGACAGATAGATAGACAGACAGACGACAGACAGATAGATAGACAGACAGACAGACAGATAGACAGACAAACAGACAAAAATATAGACAGACAGACAGACAGACAGATAGATAGACAGACGACAGACAGATAGACAGACAGACAGACAAATATATAGACAGACAGACAGATAGATAGATAGATAGATAGACAGACAGCCAAACAAATATATAGACAGACAGACAGATAGATATAGAGACAGACAGACAGACAGACAGACAGATAGATAGACAGACAGATAGACAGACCGACAGACTAGTAACCAATCAAATTAGGTTTTCCTTGACCTGATTCGTTTAATAACATGACAGACAGTTTCTTCTTCACATAAACCATTTAAAATGAAACTCTCTGAACAGATTGAAAGATAGAGTTTACTTGTATAATTTTGTTTTCTAGAATGAGTTCTATGATACCAGCAATTTCCATCGTCCATACATTCACCCATTTTCCATGCCAATGAAAATTAAAAGTAAATACAATTAAAATAATGAACACCAATAAGAAGAATCATTTGAACAACATATTGAGATTCATATTTATATCAATAAACAGTGTCAGCTTTACTCTCGCAAGAAAATAAAGTGTATGTATAAGTTTATATTTCAGATGAATATTTAAGAGAGGAGAGACACCCAGAGAAAAGACGCTGAGCCATAAGAAGAAGCTGTCTGTCACGAAATTAAACCAATCAGGTCACAGTAAACTGGTCAAGGAAAACCTCTTTGCAATGAGAAATTTGTGCCAAAAGTGTGAGTCCAACAAAAGGGAAGATGGAACAGTGTATGTTGGGTTAATTCTGGAAAACATTTATGGCACAAACACTAGTCATTTACACATTTGAAGTAGTTTATTTGACATATACAGGCTGATTTTACGCAGTCAATCCATTTAGTTGTTCATGACACCCTGTCTTTGCTTTGCTTTGCATATCGCTGTTTGCAGGTTTAAATGTTTTTGGCCACATTTAGGTGCAAAAAAACTGCCAAAAGTGAAAGCACAAAAATAAAAAAGGAAGTCAGAATAATACAGACCACTCTTACTTTATGTTAATATGAAATGACAGATTCACAACACATGATTTACACTTATGAAAAACAATAAAGTATTGCTTATATTTTTTCTTACGCTTGTATCTTCATTTACGCTTTTACAAATCTTACTCTGCCCATGCAAATCATTTTTCACTATTTTACCTTCATAGCATTAGATCTCTGCCCATTTTTATCTGATCACCTGAGATGGGTGTTAATATCATTTGTAAGCAATGCATATGTCTTTTTTTTTATTTTTTTTTGTTCAGTGGTGACTTTGATTAGCTTAAGGATATTTTGTTTTGGGGTTAAAAATGTCTGCTTTCCAGCCCATGTATTTATCTGTTATCATGCCACACCACCCCTATTGTCTGCTCAAACATTGGTATAACACGGCAGACTATTCAAGATGAATTCCTGCCGTTGTTTTAAAAGCAATGAATGGATGCTAAAGAACTTGTTTTAGGAGTTTCTGTTTGTCAGACTTGTTAGAAGGCTTGTTGCAACCTCAGGCATCTTGAGTGCATTCTGTTTAGTGTCCCCATTATGCATCTCTCTTCCCTTTATTTTCTCTCTCTCTTCTGTCACACTCGCTCTTTCTTTCCACCTTTGAGAATAAAGGGAAAGATAAAAAGAGGAATAAGAGACTGGCTGCACCCACGACTGTTTCTTTAAATATTAGCAACCTGTTAAAGTAATCTGTAAGATGAGGGTTTGCTGGACGGTACGTATTAACGTGTTTCTGGTTGACCCCAGCATATTTTTGGTTAGATTTTCCACGTAAACTGTCGAGCACAGAGCTATTAGAGCCAAAATGACTACTTGTTCTTGATTAGTGGCTAGACTTGACACCAGAAGAGACTGAAATAACAAACATATGGCTGATATCATATCCTGTTTGTGTGAAGGCAGAGAAAATGTATTTTTGATTTCGAGAACAAATCCCTTAAGCATTTACATCTTACACTAACAGAAAAGTACAAACGGACCGTAGTTATATACCAACCTGGAATTATGTTGAATTACAGTACATATACTGTATATATATATATATATATACTGGAATTCAACATCATGCCCAGGTTGGTTTATGAATAGATGTATCCTTACTTGTGCATTTTCATTCATAAGTTTAACACTTTAGTAATATTGGCTTCAGTTCACAGACATAAGTTCAAAAGTTAATAATTCAGTTTAAATTTCGGATGCGTTTATTTAAAATATTGCTTTATCATTGTGTTTATTGGATAATTAGTTTAACAAATATTTGTTTCCATTATTCTGATTAATTTGTTATTAATTTTGAAGTCATTATTCGTGCCTTTCTGAATAAGGTATTCAGCTTCGGGCACATCCCTTTGTAAGAATTGTATAATAGAACACTAAATGTAATGGGCAGATTTAAATATACCCGTATTCATCCACTATTAATATGGAAATTACTGACTCTGCATATCTCCAACAATAATATGTAGGAATATGTATAATGGAATTAGCCACGTTCGACCACCATTATAAGAAGGATAAATGACACATGATCAGACTAGGAATCTGAATAGAAATTCTCCACCAGTAAATATGTAATACAACCGGCTTGTTGTATCTGGCCACAATTTATATATGTAAGGGATTTTAGCTCAAGAAGGGAATTATGATTAATTTGGGGAACATTGAAAGATTTAAAGTGTACGTCTGATCACTCGGCTATGCTGAGTTGATATTTACATTTAATTTACATTTATCCAAAGTGACTTACATTGCACTTATTACAGGGACAATTCTGCCGGAGCAACCTGGAGTTAAGTGTCTTACTCAAGGACACAATGGTGGTGACTGTGGGGATCGAACCTGCAACCTTCTGATTACCAGTTATGTGCTTTATCCCACTATGCCACCACCCCTCTGACGTATCTGTTAACTCTTTAGAGTAATACTATTCTAATGGCCATTGATAATAATATTGCAAATATGTTGAAATAAGCTAGGAGCTCAGATCTTTTCAAAATCAACTGACGAGATTATTTATCAATATATACCACAGTCAATTGCTCTATGAATACAAACAAGACTTTATTTCTAATCTACAAAATAAAACTAACACATAGACAAACATGAAAAACTGGTTGGTGAGTGAACTGTAACAGAGTAAATTGAACTTTATGGGGTCTATAGATAATGCCTTGAGAACCATCGATCTTTAAGTCATGTGATGATCACTTCGTTGGTTGGGTTTTGTGTTGCTTCAACAGATCTACCTTTGTTTTCAGGCAGTTAACATTAGCCAGATGCAAAAACAGGCACTGTTTGCAGAAATCGCTCGACGTGAGTGCCGTATACTGGTAATATATGTTAATAATGTGCGTGAGCGCTTATTTAAATCGTGCACACGAGTTCTTGTTTCCTCACGCGACTGCAATCTATCGTGAGTATCAATAATATCGCTTTGATTAATGGCATTAAGATGCGGTTATATTAATACATTGATACATGATTAATCATTTAAGCTAACATCACCCAGGAGCCGCAGGTGAGCCGAGACTGCACACACTCCCTTCCATTTTTAATCAAGCACTCATTGCTAATTCGGACAGACATTAAACAATAAAGTTCTTGGGGTGTTCATGTGGGATTTCCAAGTATGTTTAAAATACTTGAGCAGCATTATCACAACATCCCTTCGCTTTTGCATTTTAATAGCAAGGCTGTTCCTTTTATAGTGATGTACAGCTTCCGAATATTAAATACTGTATATGTTGAGATTAATTTGATGTGCACTTAATGTCGATGCATGTAGTGTAAAAGTACAGGTATTATGTTAAAATGTTGATTTAATAATTGGATAATATTTTTTATTTTTTTTCAGTTATGGACCCTGATGAAAATTAACCATGGTTTTACAACCGTAATACTGTAGTTTCTGTATAATAACCATAATTTTACTATATATTGTAACCATGACAGTAACCTTGTTTATATTGTCGCTACTGTGATTTTACTACTAATGCCATGGTTAAACTATTGTTACTGAAGTAAAATAATTATTGTTATTGAAGGGCAAAACTGTTGAAGTGTTTATAAAATAGAATATTCTTTTCTGAACAAAGGAAATACTGAAACATACCGAAACCGTTACCCTAAAACCGTGATACAAACATCATGAGAAATTCAAACTGTTACACCAAAAACAAATCCTCATAATCCTCGCTTATAATGAAGACGTCCATGCCGGGACATCTGAAAAATGAAAGACAGCTAAGCGCATATTGTATGAGAATGCATAGGCATTGAGTATGCGTGTAATGTCTGATCAAAGAGACTCGTCAGGCTTTCAGTCTACTGATTTGTGTCAAACGGCAGTTTTGTCATTTGTTTGGGGTCTCACGCACTGAAGTGGCGTCATTATTTATGACTGCTGAGTTATGCGCAGACGCTGTAAATTCAGACAACCAGTGGCGGAGCCAGGAATTTTTCATAGGGGTGGCCGGGCAGGGGCCAGCATTTACTCTGGGGTGGCACAAAAAACATAATTTTGCAAACAAACATGGCACTCATCCAACCTTAAAATAATTTTTAAAGTATTGTAGGTGCCCAAAATCACAATGATGTATAATGTACAATAGCTAGCCTACAATGACATTTTTATTAAAGTTCACCAAATAACTGTGTGTCATAATTTTACTCACCCTCAAGTTATTTAATCAAATAAAACTTAGGAAATTCACTTTGAAAACAGAATACATATTTCCCAATGCTGAAAAAAAAAAAAAAAAAACAGTTTAAACAGGACCAGAAAATCATGTTCAAGATCACTTTATTTATTTTTTTTTTATTTACAATTACAACAGCCAAAAGGCTGACCAAACCTATTTAACAAATAGCAATCAATATCTATAATAAAAAAGATTATGTACATGTCAATTATGTAAGTGCAAACTATGAAAACTCAGCAAACTTACAAGCTGTTTCCAAATTACATGACACTAGTACAAACAACCTACATTAGTTGGATTCTACGGTTATTGTGGTTTAAAGCAAAGAAATTCACAAATTCATCAAGGTTCAGAGACTTGGCTCTTGTGGACTCCACACTTAAGACACCTAGATTGCTCAGTCTATCATGCATGGTTGAGCGCAGGTAACTCTTTACCAGTTTGAGAGTAGAGAAGCTGCGTTCACATGCAGCTGTACTCACAGGAATGGCAACTGCAATTTTGCACAATCTAAAGAGCTCGTGGAATACCTCTTTAAATGGCTCAATGAGCACAGTCAAATCTACAACACTAGTGGGCTTCTGTATGCCAGCTTGCACTTTCCTCTCCAGAATTCTTTTCATTTGGTGAAGTTCATGTCTTAGGTCATCTATGTTGCATGAGTAGATACAGGCAAATGGAAAAAGTTCTTTCTCATGGCAAAATGTTGCACTAGTTGGGTTCAGAGCTTGGATTCCCATCATAATTTCACAGTTTGGTTTTGAGAATCGTCTGTTTAACTCACTCAGCATCTTGTCAAGCACGGGGTAGAATATACTGGTCCGAAAAGTGTCTTTAGTACTTTCAGAACAGCCAGCTAGTTGGGACATTGTAACATATCCATGGAGCTTTGAGCTCTGTTTAGTCTTTCTTTTTTATAATAGATCGTAATTACGATCGGGGTGGCCAGTGGGGTGGCCGCGATTATTTCCATGGTGGCCGTGGCCACCCCTGGCCACCCCCCTAGCTCCGCCCCTGCAGACAACACTCTTAAAATTGCAGACAACTGGCACGATTTAATTAGAACCATTACCACCCAAACGTCTTTCTCTAAAAATCTCTCTGTGGATCTGATTCAAATGCAGTATTTGTTCATCCATATTTACTAAGTGACTGAGAGACATTTAGAATGAGATTAGAGGAAGACGGGGCCAGACAGAGGTCAAGAGAGAAGGCCACAATTTGATGTTGACACAAGTTTTTATGCTTTTCTCCTTGGACTCATGTGATATTAGAAGAGAATTCATTTAATGGTGCAGTATTTTACAACTTTCATGTAATATACACCTTTTTTTGCCAATGTGTGAATAGACTGTAATGCAACTTAAAAAATGAGTCGTTCCTGGACTTCTTTGGTTGCCTATTAAAGTCTGTAGACTGATTTTCATGTGAAGGGAGCAGGTCTGTTTTGCATCAAATCTAAAGGATGTGACGTTTATGCATGCTCCCGAGAGTCTTCTACTGAATCCTGTCTGGCTAAGCGGGAACGTGTTCGTGGTCGGTCAAAAACTACAGTGAACTTCAGCAGGGCATTTGATTCCTGGAGGGACCTTTGTTTGGATTTGGGGATCAAAACCGACCCTGAATTGCCATTCTTCTTATTGGACAGGTAAACTTACATATCTGCAAAGCATGTGAAATATAGTCCATAAGGATTGATCTGTGTCATTTTAACTTGTGTAATGAACTTGATCTTACCTGCTAACGCTGACGAAATGCAAGCTACCTTGCTTTGTAACTTACAAATAATTTCAACAATCTTGTTTTTATATTAAAAGTCAGGTATACAGGATAAGTTTAAGCAAATATGCTGGTTTCTTGATCGAAGTACAACATATGACAAACAAAACATTCAATAGTGCAACAGTAAGCTGTCTGGTATAGTTCGGTAAGTTGATAAGTAGTTTTAGTTTAGGTTCAAAATTTGACGTAAACAATCATAACTGTGTAATTTTAATTATGCTACCTCATCTGTCAGCATGATGCCGGTGGAACACGTTCAGTCTCTTTTTACGTTACATAATTTTTTTGGCAGATGCTCGCTCGCTCGCTTGTGTCCCTATGGAGTGTGTGCGCAAGCACGAGCAACAGGTAGATGGCTGCAGTTCACTTAACGGCCACAAGTGTCACTAATAACGAGGGTTTCTGAATCGTACATACTGCACCTTTGAATGAATACTTATTCCCTAAAATTGCTTGAGCATAATTAAAGTACCCCCATTTACACACATTTACTATGCACCTACAAGTACATCATTTCGAGAACTATATGTAGTACACTAGTGTTTGGAGATATTACCATGTAATTAAATTGCAGTTTTGCTGTTTTTTTTTTTGTTTTTCTTTGCATGTAAGCGTTGGCATCTCAGACTGACCAAACTGTGAAATATGTGACAGTAGATCAAAAGTTCTGCTTCTGAAATTTTTGCTGTGCTATCTGAAATTTGAACCACTGCCCCAGTGGCCGGAGCTGGAATTGTTGTTGACCAGTTGCAATACTACATCTACAATATCTACAAGGTGGCACCAAAAGGAGTTTTATTTATTTGTTGTAAATGATGTACAGTCAACAGGAATGCAAATTTTATTAACTCTACACCCAAATGTCGGAGCCATAGCCTAGCTGGCTGCACTCATGGTGTGGTGCTGACCCGAGTTCGAGTCCCAGCTTGTGAGATCCTGTCCTGATCCCATTCCCATTCTTCTCCCTCTCATTTCCTGTCACCTCTCTACTTTCGCTATCCCATGAAAGCCAAAATGCCATAAAAACACTACATCCAAATCCAAACCCCAACCCTAAACCTCACTGGCAGTTGAGTAAAAAACAAAAGTCATTTTAAGGCAAAAACACAACCCCGAAGTCATGCTCACGATTGTTTACATGAACATGATTATTCCCTGGTGTCTATGGGAACAGAACCCATGTCTCAGAGATTGACTATTACTATTGCCAGAAAGATGCTTGAATTGATTAAAAATGTCTGATGTGGACGAACTTATTGGGCATCTAGCTAAATTCTTTACCTTAAAATGCATTATTACTTTTAAGTTAATACATTTATAAGACTGAAAAGCAGTTCAATGGAAAGGAGGAGGCGAGAACTGGCTTGACAATATAATAGATATTTTAATGTAAAACTGAAACCAAAAGACACAAACACACACATGACGGACAGCTGCCTGTAAACGATCTCTCTCTCTGTCGCACCACCGTGCACAGTCGGGCTTTATTGGCCTTTATCCCTCTCGGAGGCTTGATTAGCCTGATAAGGGACCGGGTGTGTAAAATCACGACCCCGCCCTCTGCCCTGTCACAAAGACTCTTGTGGCAGATTCAGCCTCACATTCCTCTATATTATCTACAACTGAATAAGTTGTCCCTGTAATAAGTGCACTGTAAGTCGCTTTGGATAAAAGCATCTGCCAAATGCATAAATATAAATATAAATGTATAAGCTCTTTGACAGCGCAATTGATTGTAGGTAATAACTGCCCAAAAACACACATGGATGCACAATTCAAAAATCCACTGATAAAGAGTAACACATCCAGGCAACTTTTGTACTCTGTTTACAACATATTATTATTTGGGATTAAATAAATCTAATCTCTCATACTATTTAGGATAGACAGTGTATGGATTGGGTGGAAGCCAATATAGTATTAATGAAAGTGTGTGGGCAGGCGGGTGGTTTATGAGGACATTTATTTAGGTTACCAACTGGTAATTACAAGGGTATTATGCTATAAATGTGGTTTATGAGGAAGTGTCCCTATAATTTAAATTGCTTAAAAAATATATATATTTTTATGAAAATGTCAAAATGCAGAATGTTTTTTGTGAGGTTTAGGGGATATAATCTATTGTTTGTACAGTATAAAAATCATTATGTATATGGAGAGTCCTAATAAGGATAGCCGCACCAACATGTGTGTGTGTGTGTGTGTGTGTGTGTGCACATATGTGTGCACATGTGTGTGTCTGCTTGTCTCTGTATTTACTCTCTGCAGTGATCAGCAGTTAATTACTCCTATTATGATTGTCAACCGGCCCCGCTGTCTCTGTTGGTATGGGGGAAAGACACATCAACATGGACTGTCACAAACCACAGAGCTAATGTATGTCACATATTTTCTATCATAGAGTGTTTTCTCCTCTCTGGATGACACTGTTAGGTAGACCTGTCTGACTTTACAAAAATGATGGTCTAATGACACTAACGTCTCTGTTCACACATTTCCATTGTCTTCTTTTGTGTTGCTCATTGCTTGATTTGTTACTTTTAACACATGCCTCGCATATGTTATGTTTTTGTGTTTGTGATTATGTGTTTGTGTGTGTGTGTGTGTGCAGTTGCGTCAGTATGATTTGAAAAGTATGCTAGGGGGACAAATTATAAATCTCATAAGTCTCTCTTCACAAGTATTTAAGCTGTTTGTCCACACAATGAAAGTGAATGGGTGCCATGACGCTGCTGGCTGTTAACAGTCCAAAAGGCATAAAGTTTTAATTATCAAATTTTTTATAATCGGTTTGCTTCAGAAGACATAAATTAATCGACTGGAGTCATGTGGATTATTTTATGGTGCCTAAATATGCCTTTTGAACTGTCATACAGCCAGCAGCCTCATGTCACTCATTCACTTTCATTGTATGTACAAAGAGAGCTGAAATGTGCGTATAAAAATCTTCATTTCGGTTTTGCTACGAAGGAAATACAAACATGTGTGATGGATTAGAGGTGAGTAAATCATGAGAGAATTATCATTTTTGGGAGAACTAATCCTTTATTGACATTTTTGTGCCTTGTTGCTCATAACAGTTGTCAGTTGAGAGTGCTATTATACAACCGTTTCTGCACGACGTTGGTCTCAATAAACTTATTTGGTATCTTTGGAGTGAAAAAGGTTTTGGAAAGAAGACCGTGGCTAATTCAATGGCTCAGCCTCATGGAAGTAGAGCGGCTAAAATCGCATACAGCTCCTTTAATAATTTCAAATGTAACTACTTAATAATTATAAAAATAGAGTGGTGGTGGTGTAGTGGGCTAAAGCACATAACTGTTAATCAGAAGGTTGCTGGTTCAATCCCCACAGCCAACACCATTGTGTCCTTGACTAAGACACTTAACTATGTGGTCAAGACCTGGAACTACTTCATAGCCATGTGTTTACTGAAAAACAATGGCACACCTTAGAATGTCTGTCAAACAATCAGAATCAAGCACTAAATAGCCATGTGGTATAAGTATTCGCTCTGGATATGGGTTTGAATGTAGTGAAAACTTTCATCTCTAATCTGATCTCCTGCACTGGTTCTCCATCAAAACCACAACAACGTGATGACAATCAAGAGTGCTCCAAAATAAATCTCCTCATCTCGCCCACACTCCAGTAATCCTTCCAGTACTGTAGAACCGCATGTGTGTTAGACTGATACTATCTTAATGAGAGGTTACCCTAAATAACCAATTCTCCACGACCCAACTTCAGATTTGCAATTCATAAGTTTGTGGTGGTGGTGTAGTGGTCTAAGCACATAACTGGTAATCATGTAATCAGAAGGTTGCTGGTTTGATCCCCACAGTCACCACCATTGTGTCCTTGAGTAAGACACTTAACTCCAGGTTGCTCCGGGGGGATTGTCCCTGTAATAAGTGCACTGTAAGTCACTTTGGATAAAAGCGTCGGCCAAATGCATAAATGTAAATATAAAATTTGCTTGTTTGCATGTTGCGCGAAAAACGCTTGTTGTGAAAACATTGTGCTTTGTGTAATGTAGCAACTAGTCCCTAACTACCTTATTCCATAACAATAAAGCTGTAGCTGTTTCGGTTATGATAAAAACTGATTGGCGTCCGCTTCAGTGGATATGCTGTGTAATAAAACCAGTCATTATTTTGAAAACATATTATGAAACAATAGTGGTATTGGGGCAGGGCGGTGGGCGAGACCGGGTCGTGATCCTATACACCCGGTCCCGTATTAGGCTAATCAAGCCTTCGAGAGGGATAAAGGTCGACTGCAGAGGATCGTGTGGGAGAGAGAGATCATTTACTGACATGTCCGTCATGTGTGTGTCTGTGTCTTCTGTTTTAGTTTGAAATTAAACTATTATTTATATTGAAAAGCCGGTTCTCGCCTCCTCCTTTCCATTGATCGCTTTACAGGTATTTTTGACAACTAGAGCTGTTTTTCATATTTCATATCTCAAACTTTATTTTGCACAATACAGTAAGATGATTGACAGTGTGCTCTTCATGATATTTATAATTCTTTTCTGTTTAAGTTTGCACTACAGATAAGAGATGCTGGACTAAAATTGGAATGTTTCTTTGCACAGGCCAGCTCATCTGTACAGATAACTATAATGAGGGATGCCACCTGCCAGACAGACCCACCTTAGCAGCATACTTTTGGTACACAGCTATCCATGACGACACTTCTGGCCCACTACAGAAGTACAGGTTTGTGGATGTGTTTAATCCTATTTCTTATACACTGTATATATAATGGATTTGCTATTTGCACTTTTAATGTTGCTATGACATTACACTATGATATCAATACATTTTACATCCCAGATGCCCAGGCATAAACTTTGATGTTGGCACATCAACAGTTCCCTGTGCAGCTGGTGTGTCATTTATTACATCAACACCAATTAAGAGGCCTTGAAAGGGACCTCGCATGGACCTGGAGGAGGAGGAAGATGCTCCATTCGATGGCGGGTCTTCAATAGGGCCATCACAAGAGCTTAATTCAACATATGATCCTGCAGAGTCAGACACAGCGTTGTCAGATCCAACAGACATGATGTGAGTTTCTTTAGTATGACAATGGTTTTTCATTTTCTGTATTCACATTTCTTTTAGTGACCTCCATCTGTACTTTTGCTGATAGTATTTATTTATATTTTTTGTTTGTTTCAGTGGTCAAGAATCCAGTCCCATCCAAAGAAATCAATAAATACATGGGTTAGGGTTAGGGTGGCCCAGTATGCAAGCGGATATGTGATGTTCGGTCACGAATGCTCTGACTGTTTTTAACAGTGGAACAACCCGGTCCCCACTGCCAGTTCTCACGACAGTGGAACAGCCAACCAGTTTTGGGCAGTTCTCAAGCTGGGAACCTGCACCTGTCTGCTGCATTGTATCTCAGTGGAGCTTCTTTCAGCAAACTTGAAAAAGTAAATTAATATCAACTACATACTCTCCAAGTAGATAATGATCCTTGCAATTTCATTGAATATGTACTATCATGTTTACATTTTATAATTAATGCAATTAATGTATAACAACTTGTCTGTTCTTTCTACCATCAAATAGTCGCAGGTTTTCAAGTACGACACCTTTCGTTGCCATGCAAGAATGTACATCAAGCCAGCTATTGTGCACAAACTTGGCAGGATGTGATGCTACAGTGGAAAGGACAAAGCCATTGTTGGTGGTGACATGAGGGCTGACACTCCAGGTACACACATTTAGGTAAAAGTGATCATTAGTATGGGTGTGCGAGTTTTATGCAGGTGATAAAGCGTGTGCCTCCCTCATGAACAGGTGTGTCTGAGAGATGACAATGAATGCCACTTACACAGATTCAGTGCCGTTTAAGGGCTTTGACTGTGTGGAGTGTGTGTATATGTGTATGTTCTTCATGATATGCTGATCATGATATGCTTTGGGGACATCACATGGATGGAGCGCCACACAGACATCATAACAATGTTTATACTGTACATAATTGCAACAGCAGCCTGCATGCAAGAATATCAGAAAAACCTTTTAAATGATTGTGGTTAGGAATTTATTGTGAATTCATTTTGGCCACAATATTATTTTGGATGTTAAATTTAGACAATATTGGGAACTTATAAACACAAAGATGTATAATGGTAGCATCTATCTGATACCATCATCACTGTACAATGGTATCGTCACAATACTTTCTGTTGTAAGGGAATACAATAGCCTATAATGCATGCAGATTTCTGTGTTTTTATAACCAGGAGCAATTATGGTAACTGTCTGAACCCTTTGGCTGAAAGCTTTCACATCTATTAAGACGAATACTCTATATTTAGTGTGATACAAACACAATAAAGCTGTGTCTCAAATGACGCACTAGACACTATGTACTTACACTATACAATATGCACACAGCCATCTATTTTAAAGGGTGTTATTGTCTCAAATTGAACACTAATTTTATTTTGCCACACGGAAGCATTTTCGGTTTTTCAGCAGACGAAAGAGACATTGCAAAAGCACACTCTGTGTAGCTGCTAGCTTCAGCACATTAGCCAACCTCAAATAGTCTCAAATAGCGTACATAATCACACAGTTAGGGGTTATGATCAAGCATTCAACTCACATTAGCAAGGACCCTTGACATTAATTTTTTTTTTAAATATATTTATTTTAATCTTTTTTATTATTTGTCTCCTTTATCATATTTATGTAAATATTTTGGTTGGTTTATATGTTTTTATTTTCTTCCTTCACCTGTACTTGTCTTTATGACTCAGTGATTGTATTCATACATTGTTTGATCTTATTGAACATTTATACAGAAAACAAATCCACAGTTTTAGCACCATTTGTGGACTTTTCGGATGGTCCTTTACCCACCATAGGCACATTTTCCAATTTATATCAATGTTAAATTAGCGATCTGGAACAGTTTCACCATGACGCCATCTGACCAGCTTAAATACGGGACTGTGACAGGGCGGAGGGCGGGGCCGGGTCGTGATTATACACACCCAGTCCCTTATCAGGCTAATTAAGCCTCCGAGAGGGATCAAGGCTGATTTCGGACAGTGGTGCGACGAGACAGAGATCGTTTACGGACATGTCCGTCATGTGTGTGTTTGCTTTGTCTTTAGTTTAAGTTAATCATTAAAACATTGTTTATATCGGTAGGCCGGTTCTCGTCTCCTCCTTTACATTGAACAGCTTTACACTGAGACCGCCGACTGTGAGCGGGGAGAGGCTCGCTGCCGACCGCCTGCCGACCCCTTCTGTTCCCCGAGAATGCGGCGGGGCATTCTGTCCGCCAGAGGCTGGAGGACTGCCTCCGATCCACCCGGAGAGGCATGGCTGACGTCCGTTAGAGAGTGGAGGAGTGGCCGAGGAACAAGCTGCGGCGTATCGGAGAACTGGCGAGTAAGTGTTTTTTTTTTTATCTCTCTCTACCACTGCCGATCCGCGTTGGCCTTTTCCCTCTCGTTTAAATTTTACAGTGTTTTTGGGGGGGTACTACACTGTTACAGGAAGTGCCCCCCCATTTTTTATATTTCTGTTTCTCTCCCCTGGTCCCCTCCCTCATCCAGGTAAACAGGGATGACCTGCTGGCAGACGGGACTTAGGGCACGCCCCTCCCCTTCCAGGCCCCTTCCATTCTCAATATTTATACTACAACATTTCTACTCCTTATGGTCCAACATAAATGTGAACAGCGTCATTTAAATCTCAATCATTTCTATTTTTCTATCATCAAGGAATTCATGTGCATTTCTCTCATAAATATTGCAATATTTCGGTATTTGATTTTTATATGATTGACATTTATGTCCATGTGTGTGATATTTTGCTTAAGAGTGCACCACTCGAAGGAACTATAATGTAAAGAACAAAAAATGCCAACACAATGAATATAAAGATCTCTCATCCATCATCTGATCTAGATTGAAGCCGACAATAAAAGCAGGGGAGAAAGGAAAATCATATCGGTTAGTTAGCTGATAAATTTACCATGATGAAGGAATGGCTTACTCAGCAGATCTGTTGAGTAAATCAGTCATTATGGCAGAATGACTCCTACCTCAATCCATGTACATTTGGCAACATGTATTACACCAAACCACGAGGCACAAAAGCCTTTATCTTGATGTGTCTCACATTTTGTCACATATGTGATTAGCATTTAAGGTATGTCTGTGCATCTCTGAGTACACGCGTAAACATCCGTCCATACGGTAAATGCTCTAACAGGTCACCAAGATTTTAAAGCAACCCTTCACTTACTGTCTTTCAAGGTAGCTACTTATAGAAGCCCTGCTGAAGATTGTATGTCCGTGCTCCTGATAGTGCTCTCCTGGTAAAAAGAAAACAAGCTGGGGGAGTTCAAGAAGGATGTTAGCAGAGCATTGATACCTCACCTCTGATGTGCTGTCTGAAAACACAGCATTTGTCCAAGAGAACTATTACACATTCAAAGAAAAGACTTTTAGTTATCTTATGGAAATATGACACATTGAAAAGTTAAACAATGTGGATTGAGGTGAACTGGATACATGGGCATTTGTGAAGATATCCATTCCCTGAAATTGTAATGACACACATCATTTCAGAGGTTAACTTGATAACACAGCTCACCAATAACTATTAAAGCCACTGTGAAAGTCAATACCAAGCTGATAAAATTGAAAGTAAACAGCATGTCAGCTCACAGTGAAAAAGTACAAGCTTTTGTTGTTTGCAATCTCAGGTTATACAAATATCCAGTCGGGATCTTTCTTCATTATTATTGATCATTATTTAGAAACCTGAATTAAACACATTTAATTGAAAATTTAAACTGCTTTAAGTGTTTACCAAAGGAAAGCCACTTAATCTTTGTCTGTGAGCAAAGAATCAAAACCAGGTGTCAATTATTATTGAATCAAAACAAATATATATCTGTCCTTTGTGGTTCTACATAGCAACAATTAGGGCACATTTAGGACACCAGGTGCAAGATGAAAGGCATGCAATCGAAAAGGTTCCATGTCTCATTTATATTTCTCTTTGAATGTGACTGTCAAATTACACTAAATAAATTGTCTGTATTGTCAATCAGTAATTTCTAAACCAGGAAAATCTGCTTTGATCTATTCTAAACTGTTCCCAATATTAAGTTCTCTTTGGACTTGACTAATTCAATTAAAAAGATTGAGCCAACATCAGACAGAAAGCAATTAATAAATTAATACGATATGTCAGGCTGACTTATCTGTGTGAATAGACAAACATGCATACATATACACACACTGGTATGGCAGCAGGGTCTGTCTTGACTCACCACCAGGTGGTCAGGTGACCTTTACCCAGACTGGTGAAGCAGCATCATTCCGGTTAGAGTCATGTGCATGTCCTCCAGAAAACACCCATATGTTTGGATGGAGATGTGCATGTGTCTAGATGGGAGAGCAAGAGAGATAACTGCAATGCAGTATCTCAGACATCTCTTGAACTTCTCTATCTTCATTGACTGTCCATATATTGGTTATAAACACTCATGTTTAATTCAGACCAAATATGTTTTTGGCTAATCTCTTGTGGGAATATGATGGTTCCAGCACTGATTAGAACCACATGCCGACACAAGAAATGCAACTGGGAGTTTAGGAATGACAGGAAGGTTCAGGAATTTTGGAATGGTTCTTATCTCACATATTATCTTCCAGAACCATTCTGGATGAGGATCTCACCAGGAACTTCACTGATTGCAGCACTGATTGGCTGATGGCACCACAAGAGCATACACAGCTCCAAGCCCATCACTAGCAACTATCCTGAGCTATGATGTTAAAGGCAGCAGATATGGAAAAAATAAGTCCATTTCATGATTTTATGTTCCTTCCGAAAATAAAATTGGGCACTGGTAAACCATCTACTATAACTTAATGAAATATTTGCAAATTTAAATGTATTTGTTCTTGGCAAAAGGTGTCTTGTTGTCAAAATTCACAGCTGCTTTGAAATTGACTTCAATGGATAAAGATGCTTTTTGGGCCCCAGATGGTGTAGTGACAGCATCTATCAGCAGGGGCTAACTGGACCATGCTAACCAGCTAAACTCTAGAATGGAGATCAAGCTGTGTGTTTTACAGCTTCTCAAATAGTCTTTTCAACATCACAATATCTTTATTTTTATAAACTACAGGTACCTGAAAACTCGCCACTCTATATTTTCACAAGCAAATGAGGTTTTGATTTGTCGCAAATGTATGCCAGAAGTTTGTGTCTCTTTGCTGGTAATGGTGAACCTCCAGCAAACCTATGGCAATAATGGATAATTTGCTACAAGTTTGCCGCAAAGCTCAATTGCATGTGAAAATTGTCAGAAAATGAAGGGTGACTGTTTTGATGCAACAATGTGGCCAATTTTTCTGACGTCAAACAAAGAATATACAAACTAGTTTTATAAATACTGTATGAGCTCCACTAAGCAATTCATCTCCCGATAAATACTGGTCTGTATGTGTTAGGGATCTGCATGAGTAATCAACTAATTGTGTAATCGTTCTCCACCAACTGTCGAATATTAAAAAGCACTACTAGTATATCGCAAATAAATTTTCATTTCAGAATATGCTTATTGTGCTCAGCACTTCATTACACTTCCCTCTGAATCTCTCACCACGTCTCTCAGTTACAGTGTAGTCCACAGGGGGGTACTGTGGATGTGTGTGATGTTGAGGTGTTGGATGAGAGAAGAAGAAATTATGTCTGTGCATTCAAGCAAAGTGTGGCAATACTTGTAATATTTAGATTCTTATTGAGTTATACACTCTTGGTATTCGGTTCTTGTTGGAGTCATGCAAAACAATGGAAGAGGATCTGCTTTTAAGGTGGAAAAAATGCAGAGCGGTGTGTGAAGTTTATCAGACCAATGTAGGCTGTTACAAAAAATCTAAACTAGCTGCAAACTTGCTTGTTATTTTCACATTAAATCATATTTTTGCCAGAAGTTTGCAGCTCTTCGCCTGTAATGGTGAACCTCCGGCAAACCTCTGGCAAACCTCTGGCAAACCTCTGGCAACAATGGACAATTTGCTGCAAAGCTCATTTGCATGTGAAAAAAATCAGTGGTGTATTTGCGGCAAGTTTGTGGCAAACTTTCCATGAACTCTCGATTTTCGTGAGGGTTTGTATGTCTGAAGTCAGTGAACTAGCATTCAAAGCGAACAACTTTCACCACTTTCTGCGCAATGGCTAAACCCGTCTGTGTAGTGCATGATCGTTGAGTGAAAACTTTCCGGTCTAACCTCCACCCCACCCTTGTGCCCGATGTTCTGATGACTGACAGGGGCCCAGCAAAATAAGCCCTGGGAACCTTAATGCAGCCCTGTATATATGGCCACAAAGCTAACAGACATGAACTAAAAACCACACATTTTTAATAATGTATTCTTTAAGAATTAGAGAGAGACGTGCAAGTCGTACTATTGGAAATTCAAACAAATAAGACCTAACGAGGTTTGACAGCATTTATCAGCAACACACACTTGGCAGAATGCCCACACCCTTTACTCATTCTTCAGGTGACAGATTTATCATTGGTCCATGTTGTCAAGCAAATCTCTAAATGATATATTTTAGTGAGGAGATTTCAAGTAACCCCACCAGCTATAATCCCAACAATGAATCACATGAATCTGTTTAATTTAAGACCCGAGTTCTAAACCTACCTTTCACGGACACCCACATAAAATGAAAATAAAAAGACACCCACTGTGGACATCTAAAACATTCATTCAGTAGATGCAGAAACAAATCAGAAAATGAACTGTACATTGGTCACAATGTAAATGTATTTGAGTCAGGTTGACGTAGGAATGGACAATCCCACTTATTTATTATATTTAATTTTTTTCAGTCTGATATCAATATAAGCAATATGAAGGCCAACGCCAATATCTAATACCAGTACTGATACACTCACATAGCACTTCATTAAGAACACTATGGTCAGAATAAAGTGTCAGATGTGGTTTTCCACTGTTGTTGTCCATCGGCCTCAAGGTTCGACATGTTGTGCATTCTGAGATGCTATTCTGCTCACTACACTAGTGCAGAGTGTTGATCTGTTGAACCAGTCTGACCATTCTCCATTGACCTCATCAACAAGGCGTTTTCATCCACAGAACTTCTGCTCACTGTAAGTTTGTTTTATTTTTGGCCCCATACTGAGTAAACTCTAGAGACTGTTTTGGATGAAAATCCTAAGAGATCATCAGTTACAGAAATACTCAAACCAGCCCATCTGGCAACAACAATCATGCCATGGTCAAAATCACTTTTCCCCATTCTAATGGATGATGCGAACATTAACTGAAGCTCCTGACCCGTAGCTGAATGATTTTATGCATAATATGTCAATGGTCAATGTCACTTTATTTATAAAGCACAACTAAAATACAGAGTGGTGGTGGTGTAGTGGGCTAAAGCACATAAATGTTAATCAGAAGGTTGCTGGTTTGATCCCCACAGCCACCACCATTGTGTCCTTGAGTAAGACACTTAACTCCAGGTTGCTCCGGGGGGATTGTCCCTGTAATAAGTGCACTGTAAGTCCCTTTGGATAAAAGCGTCTGCCAAATGCATAAATGTAAATGTAAAACAGCAGCTGTTGACCAGAGTGTTGTACATAAATAAAATAAACAAAATAAACAATCCACAGAAATACACCTCTAGGGCAAAAAAAAAAAAAAAAGAACCAACACCTCACTGATTAAAAGCTTTCACAAACAAATATGTTTTAAGTTGTGATTTAAAATTGGATATGGTCGATGCGGTTCTGATACTCACAGGAAGACCATTCCAGAGTTTTGGGGCTGCTACTGAAAATGCTCAGTCCCCACTAAGTTTTAATAAGAGTTTTCTTGGCACTACTAAAAGTCTCTGATTTTAAGATCTCAATGATCTCCCTGAGCAATGTTCTGACAAGAGGTCTGTGAGATAGGATGACACCAGACCATTGAGAGACTTAAAGGCCATTAGGGCTTGGTGAGTGTACATCTCTTAAATGGAATGCTTTTGTTATTTCTGATGAAAAATGGGTATGTGACAAATCACAACCTCTCCACATACCCCCATCACCAGACTCAGTCCAAGGAGCCATCCGGCCGCCCCCGCCCCCCCCCCTCACTTTTAGCACTGCCTCCATCAGTGATGCTGTCTGGACCCACTCAGCCATCCCTTTCAGTAGCCAGCTGATGAATTATTCCAGAACCACCAAATTGGGCGTATCCTCGGCATTGTGATCTTCAGCCAGCGGCGAGGACTCCAGGGCAGCGTCTTCCTCCTCCAAACCCTGGATTTCGGCACCAATGTGACAAATCACAAACTCTCATAGATATGGAGGGTGGGACCTGGGTAAACAAGCCAAAACTTAAAACCTTTATTAAAAACACCTTTCAGTGTGACACAAAATTGCTTTTCAGCACACAATCCTCAACACACTCACACAGCTCCATGTAAACAGTAAACTCTCTGCACTTATATTAGCGCCTATTTAACCTTAGTGGTATTCAAAGCGCTTTAGACTGCATCTCATTCCCCCATTCACACACACATTCAAAAACCAATGGTGGAAGAGCTGCCATACAAGGCGCTAGCCTGCCATTGGGTGAAACTTGGGGTTCAGTGTCTTGCCCAAGGACACTTCAGCATGTGGAGTCAGGGGGGCCAGGAGTCAAACCACCAACCCTGTGATTAGTGGCCGACCCGCTCTACCACCTGAGCCACAGCCGCTCCGTCGATGTGATACGTCCACTCAGCTGCATGATTCTCTCTCTCTGTTCTTGTGTCTCTCTCCACTGCAGCTCTGGCTGTGGCTTTATCTCTCAACCGCCAACACCGTAATCACCAACAGCTGCAAGAGATAATTTGCCCCAGGTGTCCATCCCGCACTCGCACCTACTTTGCTCAGCCACGCCATGCTTGCCACAGGGTAATTATCAGATTATCAGAGGATCAATTTAACAACAATTACTGTATAGCACACAATCAATCATTTTACAAATTCTATAGTTGAATGTTATATCAAACATCACAAAAACCTATTAGCCTGTAATAGATGTCACATTTAGTTTGGTGGTTACCAGCATGGTCTTCGCTAGTCACGCTATATTAAAAGCCTGGTTTGGACATCAGCACACCAGCATCCCATGCTGATGGACCAGCACCCAAAACAAAACATAAGCAGGTGACTAGCAATGCTGGTCAGTTTGGCAGGGGTGACTGAGGGCTGTCTTTGACTGCTTGTGTTTTTATCTTGCATATAGATGAGCGGAATAATTTAGCAATAAATATGTATATTCTACACAGCAATTTTATTAAAATGTTTTATTTAAAAACACAAATAGGATTGATAGAACATTAGTATCAAAAGCTCATCCCTAGATGAAACGTTTACGTTCCTTTTTGCCAAGTCAAACAAGTGCTGAAGGTAAAAGTTTAAAAAGTATAGTGTTCTTGCAAGGAAAGCCATATAAATACTTGCTCTGAGTATTTGATGAAGCAATAATGTGCATACATGTGCCATTAGCTCTTTATCCAAATATTTTATTTTACATTACACTGAATTTCTTCCTTTACTGCTTTCCTCTCCCCATAAGGCCTGAATGCATCCAACTTTCATTTTAGTGGCTTAAGTGAGAGCTGGGATTTAAACAGCATGAGTTCACGGTGAGGCGGCCCTCTCGTAAATCTTTCAACGCGGCACCACACAGTAGAAATGTCCACCCTGATTTACACCCTGTTGGAAATGATGGACAGGCAGTCGGTTAGCCGTCCCAGTCCGGGGTCTTTTCAGACAGACGAGATGGAAAGAGCAAGTCTAGCTCTCACTGTCCACCCTAGTAAAAATGAGTGGTAGGGGGAGGGTGGCGTGAGGCCGAGAAAATAATAAACATTTCCTGCCGTCAACAAGATGCTGGATCGGTGTGTGGGGGTTTAATGAAACACAAAAGATATGTGGAGTATGGTTCTGGGTTTTTCTTTGATAACAGCGTTTTGGAGCCGACTTTGGGAACAGCGGAAAGAGAGGACCTCTGAACTGAGAGACAAAATCAGAGGATACAACTCGTCGGATTGGCATACTGAGTGTTGTGAGAAAACTGTTGCTTAGTAGTGTATCACTGTGGGCAACACACATAGAAACTGAGAAACAAGATTAAGAAAGATACTTGAAGCTGATGTGTGTCGTTTTTATGGATGTTAAAATACTTTCTCGTATCCCAGTTTAATGAGCAGAGGTACATATAAGTAAATCACCAGTAGGGTGATTTAAATTGGCTGACATGTTAACTTATGTTCAGCCAATGGAATGAGTTTTGGTGCGACTACATTGTTGGCAGGGAACCTGTTCATGTTTGGGAACCTGTTTGGAAACAGTCATTATTTTCGTAATTTCGTTTGGTTCTGTTAGTTGCACAGAAACGAGACGTCATCTTTTAGCATCTCTTAAGCCACATCCCTTGTATGTAGGCACCCTCATCAAACAATGTATTAAGAGCTGATATTTGGAAATGAAATAGGATAACATTAAATATTTGACAAATTGATGAGAATAAGACAAATAGATGCCTGGAAGAAAAAGTGGAGGACAAGAGTGAGAGAAAGAGACGATGAACTAATAGGGTCATTCTCAAAGCCCCTCTGTTGACATTACAGTGCTTTCAGAATTTGGGGGCCTGAGCTATTCAGGGTGAATATGGATTTGAATATGAACATGAAAGAGTAATTATGCATCAGATTGGCTTCAGGCCAGCCTGTGAAATGAGATGGGGGCAGTACCACTCAGCTCTAATGAAAATGACTGTATTTTATACAGTGTAATCTCTTGACTCTACTGAGGCCTTTTAGTGCATGATTTAAGTTCTGGTTTAGATGTAACAGTGTTTCAATGCTTTGCCTGTGCTGAAGGTCACTGTTCTAGCTTCTGGGTCTTTTAATTTGACTAAATGATTTGTGTGTTTTCAGGCATGGGTATCAGTAAATATGCAGGCAATGTAATCATTTATCTAGTATGAATAAATGTCTTTTTGATGTGAGCAAAGTCAAAACATTTATGTTTTTGCACATCCGTCAAAAAAAAAATTACCAGTCATGAAACTTTATTTGCATTATTTTGTAAAAAAAAAAAAAAAAAAAAAATGAGGGTTAGAAATTATATTTAAAATTATAAATAAACATATATATTTTTTTCTTAATTTTTTTAACTGCTGTGCCTTCTGCCTTACTACTATATAAATGGCTCTTAACATGTAAAACGGTATACAGTCCTGTTGTTGAGTTCAATATAACATTTACCTGTTAACTGCAAGTTTTATAGGTGTAGTTGATGTGTAAATGTGGGCAGTTATGTGTGTTATGGTCATGTGTTAAAATGTATTTATCTGATTTTACAGAAAGTTACAGAATGCAGCATTGCAGCTTAGTTGCAATAAATGTGCAGCAAATAAGTATTAGATATAGATGAGCAATTCATATGATTCTGTGGAGTTAGTGGCAGAAGAGTGTGGGATTGAAAAGGGGACATAAGAAAATGATAAAAGTGTCTCTCTCTCTTTACAAACTGTCTCACATTCCTCCATGCAGAAGTGTGTGAGTGTGCTGGCTCACTTCACATTGGCCTAGGGGGAGCTCTTGAATCATACATACCGAAAGATCTGTTTACTGTGTGGGGTTCAATCAGGGAGGGGGTTCCACTGTGACATGCTTACACACAAATAAATGCAGTATTGTTTTGATGAGGCCTAGAGAGTGCGACTTTCCCATGGTAGGAGCAGAGGAGAGCACAGCAGCCATTTCTGAACACACAGACCCTTCCTGGCATTCATAACCTGTTCCTTCCTCCCCTCAAACAATCACACACCAGCATCTGTGTGTTTGTGTGTGTGTGTACAGTAGCGAGGCAGACTAAGTGGCTCCCATTGTTCAGTCAATATCTGAGCCCACACGCTTGCTTTTAACACAATCCATCACTTTTGAACTTCTCAGTCTTTTTAAGCAGATAACTGGACCACCTGCTTTACTCCAATAATATGAGGATTATGACATCATTTTGTGCCAAAAAATTCAAACAAAAAACGCCAACATGTCCAGTGTAACAAATTACCTTCAGAGCATGGCTACCTATTGCCACAGCATGGGCAATTGTGTTGGTGCTCATTGGAAGAAAAGTTCTTTAACATATATTTCCATGCTGTTTTAGCTATTTTATGCAGGTTAAAGCTGGTCTAGCAGGTGGACCAGCATAATTGTTGTATTCTATTATTTAATCATGTACTAAGTATATATATATATACACACACACACACACACACTGTGTCATGAGCTCCATTTACACTGAAGCACGTCATTCAGCGTCCAGCATTTGCATAAGCGGTTTAGTGACGCTCTATATTGGAGCTTTTTGTGTTTCTCACTTTTCATACTTTAATAGTTTTGCGGGACAAGAAGTTGTGGCAGGGCGGAGGGCGGGGCCTGATCGTGATTATACACACCCGGTCCTGTATTAAGCTAATCAAGCCTCCGAGAGGGATAAAGGTCGACTGCAGAGGATCGTGTGGGAGAGAGAGATCGTTTACAGACATGTCCGTCATGTGTGTGTGTTTGTCTTTTGTTTGAGTATAAAATTAAACTATTATTTGTATCGTCAAGCCGGTTCTCGCCTCTTCCTTTCCATTGATCCCTTTACAGACGTTTTAGATATTTAGCCTATTTATTTGTTGGATATCAGTTGGTTATCCTGTCAAATGGCTGTTCTTAGCCATTCCACGTGTCCCTATGGAAAACATCCGATTGCGCAACATGGACAGACGTATGCAGCCCAATTATACATGGGTTCCTTCACACCTAATCAGAATTCCACTCTGAATTCACTTACACAATTCACACAACTAGAGCATCAATCTGGATTCTAATGTAGACTTCCCGTGTTTCTTTCTTTAGCTATTTTAAATACATTTTGGCATGACTGCGTGACATCATTGTTATTATGTAAACCATTTTCCTCCATATGCATTGTGTCCTGCGAGCACATCAAAGCTATTGCAACCACATATCTATGTTGTGAATCGGAGCGGGCACAGAAATGGTATGCCTGTACAAACATACCATTGCCTCTGTTCCTTTGAAGTGTCCAATCTAGCCTGGCCCCTCTCAGACATTTAGTCTCTCTGACACCAGGGAAAATCTGAAGACTAGATTTACAAATGCACTCTATCTCTCCTCCAGTGTTCTGGGGAGAAGGGCACAGTTGGAAGCAGCCTACAGTCAATAGCAAAGAGATTATTTAAGTTTTAGGCTGTAGATCTTCTCGATGAAGGACGGAGAGTGCAAGAACAGGATAAAAATGTTTTATTGTTGACACTGTTTTATTGAAATTGTCATTTCAAGTGTCTGGAGACTGTCCTTTAAGGCATTTCTGTGCCATTCAAATGCAATAATTGAAAGCAATACTGTATTTCAAACCATCAAATAAAGATAACAGTCGTTCTTTCTCTCCTCTCCTGTAAATAAGGCAACTACCTACTTTCTCTCTATCTTTCTTCTTCTTCTTTCTGACTGATTATATGAAGATTTTTGCCCTCGCCCGTTTCAAAATGTTCTCCAGTGATGCATACAGTACTCTCAAGAGGCCAGTTGTGTGAGAAAGTTTTGTATAGCGTCTCATACACAGTGAGTCATCTAATGTAATTAAGCTTGTTTTATCTTAGAGGATGGGCTGAAGGGGCAAAGCAAAGTGGATGGTTATGTTCTTCGGCCCAGAGCACTTTTATACTTTATTTTCAGTTCAGAAAGGGGATTTTCTAAGCAAATATTGTTTTAAGGATATTTAAAACAGACAGGCTGATTATGTAGGGAAACAAACTCCAGCATTTTAAATGGTGGATAATATTTAATGTGAACACAATGCATGCCATTACAAAGTGGCTACACGTGCAACTGGCTAAACAGCACAATACAATATTTGATTTGTCATTTTAGGGATATAACCAGTAAGATCAGCTTTTACTGTAGATTTAATAATTGATTGGAAATATATGAGGCAAAGTGGTGAAGGATTGAGTGAGATAAAATTCTGCTGCCGCTTTCGCAAAGCTCATATCTGACAAAAGTGGCATGATTGCTGATTTTTTTTTTTTTTTAATAGCTTGTCCTCAAAGTAGGACGTTAATGAAGAGTCCATTATCATGACAAGTTGTTTGAAGCAGCACAAGTGCTAACTTGACAATTTGTCAAACCAAACTGGATTTTTATGATAACATGTTATCACTCCTTATTATTATCTTGAGATACACAAGTTATTTTATTCTTGAGTGCAAAGTGGCATTGAATGGCACAATCTTAACTCAGGAAATATATCCTGCACATGTTCTCTTTCATTAATGCCGTGATTAATGTTTTTCAAGGCTCCACTCATGAGTTGATTATTTATCGGTGGTGTTAGCAAAGGTAATTGCGGTGATGTAGAGGGCTGCGCTAGTTCATTCATTCTCTCTACGGCTGAAAAAATAAATAAAAGGTACAGTGTTACTCGACCTCCTAATCAGAACTCTGAGAGAGAAAAAGTAATGCACTTTAGCAAAGAGGGAATGAATAAATTATAGGCGGTAAATGTTAGTGGTGAATGAGGGAGCGTTAGATGGAGGAATAGGGGCCTTTTGGCCCAGAAACCCATTAGTACAGTTAGCATCAGGAGAAAGAACCGAAAGACATATAAACACATTTCTTCCAGTGCTGGGTTTCAAAGTGACATGAAGGCAGCCGCTCAAGGTGGAAAGCAAGTAAAACGTGGACAAGAGCAGTACAAACTCAAATAAATTGGTAAACTATCATCATACACTGACCCTTGAGTCATTCCAAACCTGTATACTTTCTTTCTTCTGGGGAACAAAAAAGAAGAAATCAAAATTTTTCACTGACAATCCTGTCCTCCCGTCAGCGGTTAACTGCTGCTGAGTCAGAGATCTGAACCCAAGAACCGGATGAGTTTGATTCATGATTTATTGTGGCTACTCACAATTGGTCACCTGCTCACAGTCCATTCCATCCTGATTTGGAGCCATGATGGAAACAGAAAACGCAACTGTTCCATTGACCCCAAATCGGTACAGAATGGCATGATACAACAACGGTAAACATTTGCCCGATGGTGGAAAAGTACTTAAGAATTCTCATGAATGTGCCAAGCAAAGCTACTTACTTTTATGATACCTATATGATGCTTTTTGTATCCTTTTGAAGCTTGAAAGGTTCACTTCCCATTTACTGTAATTCTATGGCAAAATGACCAACACAGTCTTCAGAATGTATTCTTTTGTGGTCCACAAAAAAAAAATGCACGGATTGACAGTCTCAGAATTGGAGGCAACTGAAATTCGTCCTCCGCCACCCGGATTGAGGCGAGTCACTACACCACCACGAGGACCTAGAGTGCATTGGGAACTGGGCATGCCAAATTGGGACACTTACAATGCGTATTGTTATTATGTAACAGTACTGTCAAAATAATACTCTACTTTGTTCTAGAAAACAGATTTGATTCAGAAAACAACAATGTTGCTATTAGTTAAATTAATTAATTTCGTTGACAGTATTTAGACAACATGCATCACAGGTGCACAGTAACCTCAAGGTTTGTGATTGTGTGTTAATAAAGAGCTCAGTTTAGTTTCTCAGCTTGTTAAAAGCTTGTGACAGCTCTGTTATTAATGTGATGAGAGGGAAGCAGAGGAGTGTTCATAACTCATTATGAGTGTTCATAACTTCAGATAAAGACAAACCTCTCGACAGGTTTCCACTCCACAAACAGCAAAGTCATCAACCTGGACGCCTACTCACACTCTTTCCCACATGTGCTCATTGTCACCTGTTCATTTACATTTATCACAAGTTGCCTTTAAGTGAATTTATCATTGTGTGTGATGGTAATTATGTGTGGTAATAATTATATATGTAATTGTTTGGAGAAAAAGTTGGAAAAGCCTTCGTCTTGCTAACAGTTAGCTAGTAGTCAATAAATGCTGAATTCATAAAGGAGTGGTGGTGGCGTAGTGGGCTAAAGCACATAACTGGTAATCAGAAGGTTGCTGGTTTGAACCCCACAGCCACCACCATTGTGTCCTTGAGTAAGACACTTAACTCCAGGTTGCTCCGGGGGGATTGTCCCTGTAATAAGTGCACTGTAAGTCACTTTGGATAAAAGCGTCTGCCAAATGCATTAATGTAAATGTAATAAAGATAAAAAAAATTTAAGATAAATGTTTCCATTTTTAAAATGATCAAGTACTGACTGGTTTGGTAATGCCACATAAACATTTTAGATCTTTAAATTGTCACTAGAGATGCATCACATGATAATTATAAACTTTATCTAAATATTTATTTTATTTATTTATATGTATCTTTTGAAAACTCCTGGCATAATGATAATAGCATCAGTATTGAGGATATTCCCCTTTAAGTTAACTTTTTATACACTATTAGATGGACAGTTCAACAGTGTGAGTAGGGATCAAGCCCAAAATAGCATCATTCTGGAAGGTTTAACATTTCAAGTTAGACTCTTAAAAAGTAATATAAAGACACAATACAAATATTTAAAGCTATTGTAATCTATTCTTTAAAACTAGAATGGTACCATTGTAATTAAGAATCACATTTATATGTTTTAATAATCTATCTTGTAGAATTGCAGCATTTTGACTTGATCTGCTGTTATTGAAGCTCCTTCATTACAATTGGATAGTCAAACTCAATGTATATAAATGAGTTTGCATGCATGCGTGCGCGTCTCTGTACGTGTACATTCAAATGAGACAAGCAGAGGAAAAGCAGTTTGCCCTTCATGGGTGGCCATTGGTGTTTGAACTTGCTTGAAGGGCCAGATGTGGATAAAAACAACCTGCATCCAAAACGGAATAAAAAGCAGATCCAACCAAAGTGACTCTCAGCTCTCTCAAACTTAGGCTAAGGAGACAGCTGTACTGACCTTCACTATGCATCAGGACAAAATTACACTGAGGGGCTACAGTTACAGTGCAGCATAGCGGAGCTGCCACATTGTGTTTTGGTGCAGTCCTGATCACTACAATCGCTCTAATTAAAGGTATTTACACTGGCCATTTGATCTAGAGTGACAAAAGCACGAAACCTGAGTCTACATGTGAGTCAAAACACAGGGCCTATTGAGGACCAGGCTGGGCTATACGTTTCCCTGCTGACTGCAAATATGACAGATACAATAACACTAACTACACCTGATTGAAAGTTGTTGCTCTTTTTCCCAATGCCTGATTTGAGAGTTCTGTTAAGAGTTAATATGCTTCCTCTTAAAGACGGAGAATGGAAGAATGTTTCGTCATTTCCAAAATAAAGTGACATTTGAGCTGTTGAACTATAACAAAGGGAGAATGTTATGAATATTGGAAGGGCTTTCCCAAGCACTTAATCCCTCAAAAGCATAGTTTTCCACTATAATACTTAACATAGCTTTAGACTTAAAGGCATAACAAGGCTTAAATAGAAGAAAGGAAGGTAGCAAGTTTGCTGTTCTATAAACAAAAAGCATCAGCTTAAAGACCATCAAATTAGACACCATAAACCACTCTTTCACAAGCTTTTATGTCTCTTTGCTCTTGCTCAGAATCAACCTAATTTATTCTAATGTCTAATGTGTTGTAAATAATATATTTGACTAGTCAGCAGCTCATCTGGCCAAGGAGGCGTTCTCCTTTGCTCGGCACAGGCCAAAGAAGTCTTCAGGTATCAGCTAAGAGATGTGTGTGATGGTGGGGCTTTTAGACATTGTGACGACTCTTAGTTAGGAGTGGAGACACAGATATACCAGAATCAGCAAAAGCTGACACACATGAATAGACCAGCTGATGTGGTGAGAATCTTTGCTTGTAGACCCTGAAAAACTTTGGAAAAGTTCAAACTTTAGTGAAATAAAATAGGAATCCAAATCTGAATTTAGCAAGCAATGGTTTTCGGAAGCATTATGGGTAGCATATTAAAAATATAGTTCCACCTCGATACCATTGTAAAATAGCTGACAGAAGCTCAAATGTGATGTACTCCTGTTGAAATCTATATTAACCCTCCTGCTATATTTGGTCAGTTTTGACCCATTAAAGAGTTAAAAACAGTGAAAAAATCTTAATCTTAAATTTGGTCAAAATGCCTTTGTCACAAGTTTCAGTGAATGAGGAAGCTGGAGACGGTGATTCCAACTCAGGTATGCCATTCTTTATTCTTATAAATACAAACACGTTAGCACAAGGCATAACGGTGAAGATTCAAAGGAAGGTGAACTCACGGATATCACGTTGCATAATCCACCAGGACTAACACAAAGCAATGCTGTCCATTCTGATGGCCCAAAGAGGTCCATGCCAATTCGTTTGATAGGAACCTCGATCAACAGAAGGGAGCCCAATTGCGCATTTGGAGCGGCCGGCGGATTGACCAGCTGATAGAAACAGCAAATAGAATAGTCCTGCAAATAGAAACAGGTTATGAGACAGCTTAGTGTTTTTCCCTGTCCCAAGTGACCTGCCATCGGATTATGATGAGCTGCCTGGTAGAACATTTTCAGACGGCTCTTTGGTACCAACAACTGGGTTGTATCTTCTTTCGTGTGAGTGTCCTGAGTCACTCCATACAACCAATCTTTTATAATTGAAAAATATGGACGAAAATTATGAATCCTCTACTGGGAATTCTCTAAGGGCATGGGAAGATGACACCTCCCCTTCCCCAGTGTCAGCCTGACACGGAACAGCTGCAAACAGCCCAGGACATGCCTTCCCAGACAGCGATTCGCACATCCCACACCGATTCACTTTCAAACAGGATCTATCCACACACAACCCCTTTAATAATGATCGAAAAGCCAGCCAATTAGTTCCCAAAATTAGCAGATGGATGAGGTGAGGACTAACCATGACCTCGGTGGTACTGGACCCACTCGTCCATCCCCTTTGGCAACCGGGAGACAAACTGCTCCAGCAGCATCAGGTTGATAACGTCAACCTGGTGCTGTCCTCCTTATCCAGCATCCACTTCCAGCAGGCGTCATGGAGGTGCTGTTCAAAGGCAAATGGGTAGCCAAACTTGCTCAGCACCAAGGAGCAGAAGCGCTAGCGATGTTCTTCTGGGCTGCGGCCGACCTGTTGCAAGATGGACTTTTTCAGCACAGAGTAGTCCAGGAGTTGGTGAACGGAAGCTGTTGCACCACAATCTGGGGTTCTCCGGTCAGCAGCGGCAGAAGGCAGAAGGCAGAAGGTGCCCACTGTTCCGGCAGCCACTTCAGAGCTTTGTCGGTCTGTGTGAGGCCCCATCTTAGTGAGCAATATGTGGGGATGCTCTGCTGCTGGGGCCACCCCTCCTGGAGTACTAAGCTCCTCAGCACCTGCCGTTCCTCCTCCTGGGCCCAAAGGAGCACCTCAAAACGATGTTTCTGCTCTCTCCGAAGATCCATGAGGACCTGGTGTTGTCCCTGGTGGATGCATACGAGAGAATGGAAGACTTCCTCCAGCAGCAACGACTCAATGATGGCGTATCCTTCTTCCTTGATTCCTGGCACCATTTACATTTACATTTATGCATTTGGCAGACGCTTTTATCCAAAGCGACTTACAGTGCAATTATTACAGGGACAATCCCCCCGGAACAACCTGGAGTTAAGTGCCTTGGTCAAGGGCACAATGGTGGTGGCCGTGGGGTTCGAACCAACGACCTTCTGATTAACAGCCCTGTGCTTTAGCCACTAGTGCTTTAGCCACTACGCCACCACCACTGGCACCAGTGTCACAAGGTTCAATGAATGAGGAAGCTGGAGACGGTGAATTCACTGTGTAACCCTAACTCATCTTTGTGACATGGAGGAGGGCATGGCTAGGCTGTGAGGGTGTACGGCCGGCACTGAGTCAACTAATAAGCAGGAGAGAGATATAAAGGGGAGCCGGAGACGCCAGTTTGAGAGAGAGAGACACACACACACACGGTTGCTGTGTGTGTGTGTGTGCACGTTTATGTGTTTGTTATTTTAAACTGAGTTTATGTCATGTCACTTTATGTTGACTGTTCTGTCGGTTCCTGCCTCCTCCTTGCCCATCCTTTACCTGTTAAATTCTTATAAATACAAACACATTAGCACAATGCATAATGGTGAAGCTTCAAAGGAAAGTGAACTACAGCAATGGCCCAAACACAAAGTAGCTTTGGTTCCTCTCGCAGTCACACAAGTGCACACACAGGTTTGCAGGGTCTGTTTCTCTCCTGAGCACTCTATGGACTGTGTACCTTTTATCTCCCCTGTCTCTCACTGCGATCATAGAAACAGCAATTACCAGCAATTCATCACAGATGAAAACCCTTACTGCTTCCTTTCTCCCCAGATGAATGCTCGACCATGCCCTCGTCTCCTGGTCTGCGACGAGAAGTCTCAGATCTCATGTGCAACGGTGGTCCAGTTTGCGCACTTCTGTGACACACCCAGACCAGTTGAAGACGCTACGACAGATTTCAAACCAGCTTGATATCTAGAGGTCTTGTCGTTAGATGTGTGCACTGTCCAACTGTTAATAATAATAAATAATAATGTTTTATTATTATTTTTATACATTATTTTATGTTATATATGTGTATATTTAGAGGTATTAAGTTTATAAATAATGTGTAATTAGGTTATGAATGAGTAAATATTGTTTTTTATACCCAGTGTGATAATCCACCCAAAACCCAATGTGCCAACCAACCCCAAAATCAATGTGCCAGCCAGCCCGCCCCACTCACTTTTTAAAATAAAAAGCCAACTAGCATAGCTTATCACAGGATTACAAATCTTATATCAAATTATATCTGATACCTATCCCTTTCAACTTAAAAACATTTATTTTATTACATTAATTAATTGAATTTTCTTTTTTTTTATATTATTTCTATATCATTTTTAGTGGCTCAGTTTAGTTTTTGTTTTGACATAGATAAAATGAAAATTTGTCTTTGTAACGGGAGCCAGCTGGTAGATAGCTGTGCGGTGTGTAAACCTCACTCTCCTGACCTCAAGAGGTGCACTAGCGACTGACGCATCCTTTAGCATCCTTGTTAGAGCACCCGCCTCTGACGGAGACGTCAGTTCGAGTCCCGTTCGGAGCAGGGCGATTAGGACCGGTTACATTGGTGCCGTGACCCGGATGGGAGTGAGGTTTAGGGGGGTGAGTGTAACGGGAGCCAGCTGGTAGATAGCTGTGCAGCGTATAAACCTCACTCTCCTGACCTCAAGAGATGCACTAGCGACTGACACTAGCGACTGACGCTTGGGGCTGTTGCCTTTAGCATCCTTGTTAGAGAACCCACCTCCCACGCCGGAGACGTCTTTTCGAGTCCCGTTCTGAGTGGGGCGATTAGGACCGGTTACATCTTCACAAAAACATATTTTAACATTCAGGTGCCCTGACAGAATCAATCACTGTAGGTCAAGAAAGTGAATATTTAGATGTTACAATTTGTCAAAATGACCAGAAATTAACTCTGTGACAGCCAAACCTGTCTCCACTAATGTTGCAGAATATAAACCAAGGTTCAGTTTTTCTTTCAAACACATAACATTTCAGTATCAGCTTATTTTAAATACTGTAAATCCTTACAGTAAAGCGGAGGAATTACTATACACAAGTAGTACCACAACTGCCATATAGATTGCAGTCTTTCCAGTTAAAATGCTACTATATACTGTAAGCCTATGCCAATTTGTATGTTCCTAATCAGATCAGTGTGATGTAAATCTACTGCTAATCTATTGTACTCTATATGGGTATTTTTGACCCGAACATCACAGTTGTTATCATTAAACTAAACAGAAGGGTTAATGCAACAAGTCTTTAATATAATAATATAGCAACTATAGTATTTGGCGGATGAATTGTTTACTGCGGTTATCAGTAATACATTAATTTATTGCACATATGCCGTTGCTTCACACAGTTTCAATCAATGAGCCACTCAACACCCCTCAACTGTGATAAAAGCACAGTAAATCACAGACTCTCGTGGCTTAATGCTTTAATTTACAATACTTCAAACAGCTGTGCCAAATGAAGTACTGAAGTTTTCCAAATATGTTTAAAATACACTTTGTACTTGTCCAGAGAGACAGCAAGACTTTATACTGAGTTATATAGGAAAATTAGTTAGATTAGACTCTAAGGAATTTTAGACAAATTAAAAGTCCTAACAGCTGGGCTGTCACATTGTTATCCATTTTAAACCAGCTACAATTACAAACAGGTAATGGAGCACAGCAAGAACAATTACTCCACCTATAAATTTGTTAAAGGGAAAAAATTTGTTAAGTTATTATTATTAAGAAAAAAGAAGTGTATGTGTGTGTGTGTGTGTGTGTGTGTGTGTGTGTGTGTGTGGCTATTCAAAACTAGCCAGCAATTATCAAAGGTCCAACAGGTCTTTTCCCCTCTTCATGGATCTCTTTGCCAAATAAGCTGTCAGGTTGAGCACAGATGGCTTGCGGTGTATCACAGGCTGATCCTCTGCCCTGTTGACCAGCTTTGCTAACTTTCACAGCCATCCATCATTCGCTAAGGCCTTAATTAGCTTGTTATTTTGCCATGTAAACTATTCCCGGCATCTGGAAAAAAGCAGCCTCTGAGCATTCTCAATGCTTTCAGACCAGGGCCAACCAGGGGAGAGTGCACCTTGTGGGAGGGCACCCAATCAGCGTCGCCCAGAATGGCATTTTCAACAGCCTTTTCAGCATGGTGCGCTGGCAATTATGCCACCAGCCCCCACCTTGCTCAACTTCCTGCCAAGCAGCATTTTTTGTGGCCTGCAATTCTAGAGCTGATTCATGACACTGTTATTTTGCTCTCTCTCTCTCTCTCTCTCTCTCTCTGTCTCTCTCTCTCCCTCATTTATTTGCAATTTTTTGCCACCTTAGCAGGTTGGGATATGGAAAGTGCTTATCAAAGATATGCTGCAAGCCAGTGCAAAATAAAACATAAAGAGAAAAGGAGAGAGAGAATTAGAGCAAGATAGAGGGGGAGAAAATTATAACACAAGGCAGAAAATGGAGTCCACAATGTTTCCATTTGGCATTATCACCTGGATGCCCTGTGTCTGTCTCTTTTTCTGTGTGCCAGAGGAAGGCTCTTTGGCTTGAGAACTGATGAATTAGATTAGCCTAATGCGAGTTTGGGTACAGGGCCGCACCTGAGGCATGGCCATGCATTATGATACCAGCTCTCTCTGATTAACAGCACAGACTGATTGAAATCAGGTCCGAAAGCTCTACTACAGGCAGTGGCACACATGTTCAACAGTTTTGTTTTTTGAAGGGTGGTTGGGGGGTCTCTCGCTTTCTTTCTCTCTTTCTTCTTTGTCCTGTAGCCAGTGGACCAATAAGTGTTATTTTCTCTCATTATGGTTCCCTCTGCTTTTTATCCTCATGCTTAAGTCAGCTCTAATGTAATCTCCCTCGGCCCTTCCTTCTCCGTCTCTTTCTCTCTCGTGTTGCTTTATCATTCTTCACACATCCCCAAACTGGAAAAAGACAAGGTGAGAGATTGCTGCTAATTTTCATTCACCCTGGAGGAAGGTTAGCTCAACACTTTGGCATTTTACTATATTATATCTGATTACTGAGTCTGATGATGAACAGCGAAAAGACAAATAGTCGAAAAAATTCAGCCACGATTACTTTCTTTTGTTTACAGACAGGGGCGGACGTTATTTTCTCTTCACACAAGGGGTAGATAACTCTATTTCTCTCTCTCTCTCTCTCTCTCTCTCTGCCAGATAATTGCCCGAGATTTATCATTCGTTCATTTGTTCGTTCATGCATTCATTCTGTCAATCATTTTCAAAAGGAAAAATACTCTTTCTATTAGGCTTCCTCTTAAGGTTGGACATCCAGAAAGAAACTAGGGATTTTAATTTCAGCAGAAATAAGAAAGAGAGTGATAATTGCAAAGAGCAGAGGGTTACAGATGAAGGAGGGAATTTAAAGGCTGATATTCAGTAAAAAGGAGACGCAGATAAAGTGAATAAAAGGTCGGCAGAAATGAGGAGTATCAACATAAAAATATCAGCAAGTGGGATGGAGATGCCAGTTACAGTCCCAGTTTTAAAGGCTGCTGAATCTCTGCTGAGAATGCATCATGCATGGCAGACATAATCTTAGTTCCGGTCCTCGAATCTGATTGGACGAGAGACATTCCATGAGCACTGATGGTGTGACATCATCAGCACTCGGACGCTTCACTGTGTGTGTATCACTCCGCTTGTGTTCGTGCTGTTGGTTGCTTAGGAGACCTGGCTGGAGTCATAATTTTGAATCCAGGGTTTGCTGAGTGACTCCAGCCAGGTCTCTTTAGGAACCAAATTGGCCCGGGTGCAAGGGTGGGTGGAGTCACAATGGGGTAACCTCCACGTGGTTGCTATAATGTGGTTCTCGCTCACAGTGGGGCGCGTGGTGAGTTGTGTGTGGATGAATAGCGTGAAGCCTCCACATGCACAAGGTCTCAGCAGTAACACACTCAACAAGCCACGTGATAAAATATTTGATTGACGGTCTCAGATGCAGAGGCAACTGAGATTCGTCCTCCGCCACCCAGATTGAGGCGAGTTACTATGCCACCACGAGGACCTAGAATGCATAGGGAATTTGGCATGCCAGATTGGGATGGTAGTCACCGTCAATACTTGCTGAGCTACCCAGGCCCCCCAAAAATGTATCTCTTTAATCTTTTTGTGCCTGTATCAACATGTGAAAGTTAGATTGAGAACGAACATTCAAAAATGTATTTAATGTTCCAAAAACTATAAAGTAACACAAAAAGATGGCACATGCTTTACATTCATTCTATATATATATATATATATATATATATATATATATATATATATATATACAGTATACTGTATATACACAGATCACACAGCATTAAAACCATTAAAAAATATCATCTCATAATATCTACCTGAAGTGATTCAAAAGAGGGAAAAAGAGAGAGGAAAGGCACACAGATGAACAAACATGCCCTCCTGCAGAGAAAACAAGTTACTAGCTGATTGAAGACCGAGCTGGTGACTAGTGAAAGACTTGGGAGAGTCAGGAAATCATGACAAATTCATGGCAGCTTGCTGAAATGGCTCTGAATTGCGGATGAAATTCGCTCCATTTGATTTAAAGCCCTGTTTGAACATTAAAGTCTTGTGGTGAGAGCGCAGGGAGATGTTTAGTGGCTGAGCAAGAGTGAACTAATGCCAGAGATTCATTAGAATTGGAGTATTCAAGCACGGCTCGGTGAAGAAAGAACGGAGAGAGAATGCGAGAGACAGTGTATGTAGTTGTGTGTAGTTGTCTGTATATCTTTGAGTCAATGTGGTTAAAGCGTGCATTGTCAGCAACAACTGAGGCACATCTCAGAATCCAGATAAACCCACTAATATTACCACGACCACTGTCTCCTGTAACCAACTCTCACCACTCTGGGAACACCCCCAAAAACATTTCTGCCTCACATTCATTAGCACTTGATCACCTATAAACAGGGTTGGGAGGGTTACTTTTGAAATGTATTCCACTACAGGATACAGAATACATGCTGTAAAATGTAATTTGTAACATATTCCGTTAGATTACTCAAGGCCAGTAACACATTCTTAATACTTTGGATTATGTCTTCAGCAGTGGTAGATTTCTTCACTTGTTTTGCCAGTACAGCAAGACAAAATACACACGTTAAAAATACATACTCTGAAAAACCTAAATATATTATGCAGTGTTGTTTCTAAAACAAGATACAACAAATTGCACACGTTTTTCTTTTTTCTGTTTGTTTGGTTTGGGGGGAAGTTTGGGGTTTGATTGTTTTACTAATGTAGGAATGTGGTCTTTATCATTTTGTTTTTGACACATAATCAATTTTTTCTAATATGTCAAAATGTCAAATGTTAATATGAGTGTATTGTCTCTCTCCACATGGAATGTGATTTGGTTGTGGCACCCCATACAAAGAAAGAAGGTTATTTCTCTTTTTAAGGGTAAGAAATATGTTATAGTGTTTCTTTGAGAAACGCATCTTTCATCACAGGAAGCTGAAAAATTTGGGAAGATATGGGGTAAGAGCAGGGGAGTCATTATACTGACAAGTAAGCATCTACAATTCAAATGTCTAAAAACAAATTAGGAAAAGTCATTATTGTTTTAGCAGAATGTCTTATTTTGGCTAATATTTTCACACCTAACATTGATGATCAAGGCTTTTTTATAGATCTAGAAGGGATGTTGCAAGCTGCTGGCACCCCTCATGATATAATATTGGGAGGAGACTTTAATCTTGATGGACTCATTCCTTGATCATAGTGAAGAAAAAGTGTGTAAGCCCCCTAGAGCAACACTGACGCTTCACAGGATGTGTAAAAATCTTGGTCTTACTGATATAGTTTGGATATTTTTGAACCCATCTGGTAGGGACTATAAGTTTTTTTTCATCAGCCCATAAAATTTCATTCGTTTTTGATTTCTCAATTGGAAACATTTTGGTCTCAGATCACTCCCTGTTGAGTTTAGAAGTGTTGCCACATATGGAAAAAAGGTAATCATATGTGCATGGAGTGGTGGTGGCGTAGCGGGCTAAAGCACATAACTGGTAATCAGGAGGTTGCTGGTTTCCCAAATGCATAAATGTAAATGTAAATCATATAGTTGCCGCTTTAATGTATCCCTTTGGCAAAATCCTGAATTTCAACAAACGTTAAAGGCTGAAATCAATTTTTATATGGAGACCAACTGGTCCTCGGTATCCTCTGTGGGCATGGCTTGGGAGGCACATAAGGTGGGCCTCAGAGAATTGATCTGATCGAAATACAGATATAATACTCTTTTGTCACGGAATGTTTTCGCGAAGGAGTTTTGGCTATTCGGGGCAAGACAGTCATTGTTTGAGTTGGAGGACAAGGCAGGAAAACTTCTGGCTAGATAAATAAAACAGAGAGAGTCTTTTTCTACCATTCCCTCAGTGAAATCTATCGGTGGTGTAATATTTACCACGGCCACTGATATTAATAATGCTTTTAAAGAATTATATCTTGTTCTCTATAGTTCCACGCCTTCGTCTACTGATGAGGATATTAGAGACTTTGTGGAACCATTTGAAGTTTCATGATGTGACTAAATATGTGAAGTCTTGCCAGGTGTTCTAAATACAATTATTATTTAGTAATTCAGTTTTTATACACAATGTACAATCAAGACTTTATATATATTACAGTTTTGTTTTTTTGTTAATGCATGATTTCTGTAAAGCTGCTTTGAATCTATGTGTGTTGTGAAAAGCTCTGCACAAATAAAAATGACTTAACTTGACATGGGTGATATAGGTGTTGCATAACTTTTTTGCTTAAATAAATCAGGATGGAGGCATATACTTTCCCACAGCACTGTGTATATATATATATATATCTTTTTTTCAAAAAGTGGACCTTTTTGCAGTTTTTCTCCTCCTTTTGTATTTAATTATGAGGTTCAAATACTTCATTTTGGTGACCTTTTATGCACTTATTTGTGCTGGATTAACTTGTCTGCTGGTTAACGAGCACGCTTTTTGATGCACCTAAAATATTTACTGCATTGTTGTCAAATGCTTCCTCATGTAACACCTTTGTCAGTCCATACACAGTTCATAAGTTTAAAGACCACACTAACAACAGAATAGATTTAATGAAGGAGAAGCATTTCCATTGGCTCCAGTCTGCCAGTATTTGCCAATCACAAAAGTCGATATTGCACAGCCAATGTCACTGAATATCCAACTGTTTTATTATTAATTACGCTACGTTGCTTTGAAAAGTGTATTGCGAGAACTCTCTCTGAACTGCACGCGCGGCGCGCACACACACATGTGTGTGGGGTGGCTTGTATATATATATATATATATATATATATACAGACTAAACACTAATTCCCTTTTTCTGTCAGTGCTTTAAATAAAGGTCTCCTCTGGGGCACACAACGGCACTTTCAGTGAGTGTCCTTATTTCACTGCCACACTGGTAGAGAATTGCAGGCATTTGTTTCAATGAAGTCAATGCAAATGAGAAATCTTAGTTTAGAAAGGTGAAACTGGGTCTACATTATTACTTCATTCCTTACAGATAAAGCACAGCAGGCCTATTAGTCCATGCATATATTATAGTTGTTAATCATAATATAATTTATTTGTGGGGGTGTTGGAATACTTTATTTAAACACACCATTGCCCTGTTCTCAAATAGCATGCCCACATGACATAACAAAACCAACCTCCCTACCCTTAGACTTAAACTAAACCCTAAACCTAACCGATAGTCATAAAAAGCATGAAAAACATAATTTTGTGTTGCTTCTATGACACATTATCATGTTATGCAAATGTTAAATTGTATATAAAATACCTGTAAATTGACGTGCCATTTCAGGTCTCCCTCCGCCATCAATATAATTAGAGAGAGTACTCACAACCCAGGTGACGAGCCGTACCGCTCCCCTCTCCCAAAGACCAACACATGCCCCCCCACCCCCTCCCATTTCTCCGCATAACTATCTGCACCCCCAGTCTGTGGACCACCTCGAATTTAAAGGGCTGAAGAGCCAGATACCAACAGGTGATCCACGTGTTAGTGTCCTTCAGGCGATGGAGTCATTGCTGAGGAGTGTGATCGGAACAGTGGGTGAAGGCCAACCCCAACAGGTAGTAGTGGAGCATATGCTGTATGCACTCTGAGGATCTTGATCTTCATGAGGTGCTGAAACGTGGCCGGGCTCCAAACAAACGAAAGCGTCACAAATTGGTGTAATCTGAACGGTGTGGAAAAAGCCGTTCCCCTTCTGTCACTCACTCGATGTTCTGTTGATGTAGTGACACTAGGGGTCGCTCTTGGGAGCCCCAAACACCTCTGATCTTTGAGAGAAGGACAATGACAATTGGCAAGTGGAATTTGCATGTTACTCCCTCTCCGTCTTTGTATAAGTTCCTGGATGCGGTTGTTATCTCTCCGCCCTGATGGCCATGGGTGCTACCTCATGTGTCACGTTGAGGCTGCGTACGTGGATGATTCATGTTCTCATTGTGAGGACAAGACCATGGCAACGTTGCGGTCGCACCTCTCCTTCTTCCGGGGGACATTGTACCTACGGGTACGAGGCCGGCTCGTCTGGTGCTGGAGGCGATTTGGGGACATCAATGGGAGTGGCCCTGCCAGGTGAATCCCCGGTGACCTCCCATTCCCCAGCACAATCGTTTTCCCCCGTCATGTTCTGAGATGAGACCAGGGCCAGCTTAACGTCTCTTTCAAAAAACTAGTTTTCGTTCATTGCGAAGGCTGCCACCTTCTGGTCTGCCCACCCAGTCTGAGGCTGACATGGAGCAGGCCGACGTGGAGCTGAACGCCATGCTTGCCCAGGCCACTGTGAGAGTCACCCCTGACCCCTCGAGGCTGGATGATTGGTTCCTGGTTTCGGGCCGCCGCTCATGGCCGCTGTTCCTTATCCAGTGCCCCGCCTTGCACAAGTGTCGGTGGATAAAGGTTTGAGAACAACCCGAATCCACCAAAGCTTGATAGCCCCCTCTCTCGCAGACTGAGACATGACCACGCCCACCCCTCCATGCCACAGATATATATAATGATGAACTCTGCCACAAGAATGTAATTTATTTTAATTATCTGAAAAATTATATATATATAATTTTTTTTATATTTACAGATAACTATGTATAATTATTTCATCATTATAAATTTAATTATTGTTATATGAGATGCTTTCTCAGCAAATATTTGTATATGTGATTAAATGCGAATATCGGGACCCCATGTAATTCATTCGAATAAAAATTGTAATCGATTGACAGCCATTATGTGAAATAGTCAGAAACGTATTATTGGACAGACATTCTGATACCAATTTCTCACATTTATTCTTTGTTGCATGAACAACCATTAGTAGAGACTGCTGTGCCACTAACTCCACTAAATGATTTGACTTGACATGTCTTTAAAGAAATCAGCCATACATCAGATGAATGCCCCTCAACAAAGCAGACTATGATAGTTTAACGGTTATCATTGACAGTGGAAGGAAGCCTTCCTGGCACCATAAAATTGTGAATATGTATGATCGCATGATGAATATGTGCTGTGATATGCAAATGGGACATAATGATGTCAAACGGAAAATCTGTACACGGGGGTTCCCTTGTCCCGAGGGAGTTGGAAGACAGATAGAATGATGTGGGGTTTTAGGAACATTATTGTATTCAGATAACTCCCATGTGAATAAATGCATAGCAATGATACGGATATTATACTCCATGTAGAGCAGGGTCTTCTGAGACATCATCATCCACTACAAGCCAAGATTTATGAAAGACAAAGACAAAAAGAGGCAAGGGAAGAGAGAGAAATGCACATAACCAGCACAAGTAAAATAACAGGTTTGGCAGAATAATATTTTCAGAATAATAATGAATCATAATAAACATTGTGCTCGCACAATGATCATTTTTAAGGAATGTTGGCAAGACATTACAGTCTATACTTATTTGAAATGAGCTCAAATCCAGAACTGACACAATGTATTGAGTGTTGGACAGATATAGATAAAAACCTCATTTCAATTCGACAAGAACTTTTAGAACAATGGAAGAAGAATAAATGAGAAAGGAAGGAAAACACACACCTAAAATAATAACTGGGCTTTTTAATAATGTTATTGTATAACTCTTCATCAAAACAGTCAGTAATCCTTCATCCAATTACCAGACCATAATAACTAGGTGGTGGCTGTGAATGTGTGAGGGTGAGGTAAAATGTCAACAATGTTTAAAAAGGATTAACAGTCAGCTGCAGATGCTGTAAGTTCCTAACTGGTCATCTTGCATTGCTACTTGATATAAATATATTTTAATCTCTTTCACTCAGTCCAACTGGTTTCATCTCTCTTCAATCTCTGATTCATGTTATCGATCTTGTCAGTGAACGTGTCATTCATGCTGCTCAGCGTTTTAAATGTCATGACAGATATCAGTGCTATAGCACTTAGTAAACACTATACAAAATGAAACCATAAAAAATAAAATCATATCTATATCATATCTGTTATGAGAATAAACAGTGCCGTATTGTTTAATATGGTGTGTTCTTCTGTGACATTTTAGGGATGACAGCATTTCACCATGACACGGCCAAAGATATCGTTTTGCTGACATCTGAACAGAAAGTCAAGTCATTTTTATTTGTATAGCACCTTTCAAAACACACATAGTTTCAAAGCAGCTTTACAGAAGATCAGACATTAACAGAAGATAAAACTGTAATATATGTGATATAATTGAGTAGAAGGAATGTCTGGTCATTTCATTGATACACTCTGCTAATTTGGAGACTTGTGAAATCTCATCAGGTTTTGAAGAAATATAAAGTTGTGTATCGTCAGCATAGCAGTGGAAACTTATTTCACAATTTCTGATAATATCTCCCAGGGGAAGCATATACATGGAGAAAAGCAGAGGCCCTAAAACTGATCCCTGTGGCACTCCATACTTTACTTTTGTTTTGTTTGACAATTCATCATGACAAAATGACAGTGGTCTGCTAAATATGACCTAAACCATGCTAATGCAACTCCACTAATGCCAACATAATTCTCCAGCCTATTCAAGAGAATGTCATGATCTATCGTGTCGAATGCAGCACTAAGATCTAAAAGCACTAGAAGAGAAATGCAGCCACGATCAGATGATAAGAGTCATTTGTAACTCTGATAAGTGCAGTCTCTGTATTTTCTGAACTTGCGTATTTTCACCATGTGTGAATGATTAGCAATGGATGCTTTCATGAGGGCAGTATCCAAATATTAACACATTTGTCATAGACAGTGGCTTAAAAAACAAGAGAGGTGGCATATGCGATGTTTATTGCTGCTAGGGCTTACAACTTTCCCGTTTTAGCCGATCTGTCCCATCTTTTACGGGACACCTGTTGTCCTGTACCAAAGCGTTCCGTATTCACATCCGCCATTCAATAACTTATCATGCTGTTTTGGCTCGCAGCCGGTGTGTTTCCGCACCTTAGCTCATCTCTTTGGGTGAACAATGCCAATATCTGTATTATTTTAGAGGTTTGCACCGCTTTGGGTGCCCTGCTACCAGAGGCGGGTAGCTACATTTACTCTGTTACATTTACTTAAGTAACTTTTGAGAAAAAATACTTTAATGAGTATATTTATAGGTGGGTACTTTTCACTCTTACTCAAAGTGAAAGTTATTATTTTTTCATTAGAAATGTACTTGTTACAATGGGCAACATTCCTGTTGTCACATTTCTGGTTTTAATTTAACAAGTGTATATAAATGCTTAATTTATTGAGAATGTTTTGAAAGGGACATTTACGACAGCGGAACATTACTGCTGCGCTGTCACTGGAGTTGAGGCCACAACAGCAGCAGCATGCCAAATAAACACTTTTTTTGGTCCACACCATGAAAATCCACGGATATTTAAAGATTTAAATTGCAGATCTGTCATTTTTGGCGATTATGATAATGTGGGCTTGTCTGTTGTATTGTCATTATATCAGTGTTGCAATATATCAGTTCCTAAATCCATGTAAACATCTGCGTTAAGTGTGAATGTCTTACACTTTGCGGATTGAATGCTTGAATTCTGGAGCTAAATTATTTCTACACTGACAATACTGTAACTACACTGATCTAATAATCCATACAGGACTTTAAAAAGCAACAGGACTTTGAAATAGTGACAGTAGGCATTAATAAAGCATGATCTTGTTTCTCTTTATTCAGCATTACATATAATTGGGCCTGTGGGCATAGGCGGAAAATGCGGGGTCGGGAGGGTCAGGACCCCCCCATCTGAGGGTTGTCTCCCCAAAAAATATCATTAAAATATGTGTATTGTAAATAATATAATGATATATTCTTAAAATAATTGTTTAAGAAATAAAATAATACAAATACAACAAAAAAAAAACCTTTGGTGTCCCCTTCAAAAATTGCTCTTGAGAATTGCTATGTTTATTGCCCCCCAACATTTTTATGAAATTTTCACCCCTGCCTGTGGGACGTTTTTCACCATCATAATTACTAGAAACTAAAAGTCATCATAGATATCCAAACTTCTCTTATAATTGTCAGATTCGTCCAAATCTGACAAGCATCCATAAAGTGAAAGTTCAACCAAAAATGAATGTTCTGTCATAATTTCCCGCCCTCATGTGTGACTTTGTGTATTTTGTGGGACCTAAGAAAGGTTATTAGACATAATGTTAGAGACTGACAGTCTCAGTGACTATTCCCTTTTAAACTGTGGAGGAAATAAACATGCAGTGAGAGTAAATGATGAATATAAGGCTCTTTAGACACCTCTTTAATTGGGTTGCATTGAAGAAAGTCACATGATTTGAAACAACATGAGGGTGTATACAATGTCCATTAATATTATTATTATTATTAAAATAATTTTTCTGTAATACATTCTATAATAATGGTAATTATGCATTATGTGATGTAATTTTGGGGTGTAATCCTCCATTAAAATCAACTAGTTACTCGCTACATGAGTATTCTTTTAATTTGGATACGTTTTACCCTTACATTACATTACTACTTTTACATCTTCTTGAGTAATATTATACTTTTACTTGAGTGAAGATTTTGGGCTCTCTACCCACCTCTTCTTGCAACATATACATTGAGAAGTGATGCCCTATTCCCCTCATAGACTTTACCTTCCACTGTCGGTGGGCCGAAAGGTCTTATAAATCAGTCATTCTGAACTCCCTTTTTAGGTCATTTTTATTGAAAAGTTTCTTATCGGATTCCATACCACCTACAGATGTGATGTGGGGATGTGCCCCGTGTCATTGCCCATGTCACTCATGCCTAAATCCACCACTGAAAACCTGAAACCACAAGCACATTTATATTCATCCTCAAACAAACGCTCATCCTCCTGTGCCAGAGTCTTGCCTCTAGAATCATAGATTTGCTTTTGATGAGCCTGGCAACTCACGTTTGACGAGCATATCGATTAATCTTCAAAAGCAGGCATCATTAACACTATTCAGACATATCCATGCTACTTGTAGCTGAAAAAGATAAAGATACGGGCATCCAGGCAAGATGTTGTGCTAATTAGGCTTTAATTATGGCACTGCCCTGCTGAAAAAGCCATCTCAAACCAGCTGGTCTCAGCTAGTTTATGCTGGTCTTCCAGCCAGGTGTGAAGTTGGTTTAGTAAGCCTGCCAGCTGGTTTTCATCATTCTAGCCATCTGAAAAGTGCACAAAACCGTCTTAAACCAGCAAACATACTAGTAAAACCAATAAGGCTGATGTAAGTAGTTTTATCCTTTAATTTGTTGGCAATATGCAGGACATGCTGTGATGTGTTTATACATACCCCTGAAGGGTATGTACGTATAATTCATGGCTTCCTTCTCTTTGTTTCTGTTCTTAGCCTGGTTTACTGTTCTTTTTACTCCCCCCATCATTTTTATGCATTCAGCAGGAGTTTTGACATTGAGAGGGATAAACAGAAAGACAGACAGAGAGACCCAGAGACCTGCTCTCACAAGTAATACAAGTGCGATCTAATAATTATGACATTTTGTTTCGCGCAGGACACCTGTGAGGGAATTGGTGGAGAGGAACCAAACGTGGCTTATTCGAAGCTCCACCAAGGACAATAAGACAAAACTGGCTAATATGCATGAAAATAGAAAACAGAGAGCCTATTCAAAGCCCCAGGTATCTGCACTAATTACCAGAAGGAACACATTAAAAATAAATGCGTCATTATGTTAACAATTAATATAATTGTGTTTGTCCCTGCGGCCACTCGGTCCTCCAGTGTGTGTGTGCGCGTGTGCGTGTGTGTGAGCAAGCAGAGAGAGAGAGACAAAAAGACTGGCTTTTTGTAGGTTCGAGTCTCCAGAGGTCCTCCAAGACAGAAACTTAATAAGCACTTCTAAAGAATATTAATAATATCGACATGCCAGCTGATATTTTTATCTCTCTTGATATGTACTGTCTCCTATTTTACGCACACACACACACACACACAATATAAGCCTGTTTTGATTAAAAACCATGGAAGGGCGTACGTTCTTATATTAAACGCGTACAAAGAAAAAAAACCTTACTTTTTAATGTTTGCTTTGCTTAATTTTCATATCTCTGATGACTTTTCTGCAAATCTATGATCATTTTCATAACACAGAAACCAACACACTATTTTTAAATATGTAACGTACATACTCTAATCTTAAAAATAAATAACAATATCAGTAAGATCTTCTTGCATAATCTCTAGAGCATTTCTTGACTCTCCCCCTCAGATTGTGACTCCCTTTGCATCTGCCAGTATTTAGTATTTCATTTGTCAATTGTCTGTCATTGACTATGAATCTCTTGTCCTTTGAGAGACTGTTGACTGTGTGTTCTGTATTCAAACGTCATAAATGAAAGATTTAAAGAGTGTCATCCTTGTTTATCTTTTAAAAATGTCTCCACAACAACAATTCCAAAATGAAAAACCTGCGGTATAATGAAAAGAAAGAGGAGTTTGTTTGTTTATTGCTTCTAGGAAGATTTTATTAATGCATTTTTATTGTCATCACAAGTTAAACTTAAAACACAGGCAATGAAAGCCTGAATATAATTACAGTGTTGTGAAGCTGTCAAATTGCCTATGAAAATAAATCTCACACAGTATACAGTCGGCTTACAGTCATGCCTGCTATTCATTTGTAGTGTTTTTAAAGTTGTTGAATTGCTTTGACTCCTGACATAACTGTTTACTCTGGGATTGTGTGTATAAACTGTCTGCTTTCATTACCGTGACAGTCCAGGAAACCTTTGTTCATGCCCATTTAAAACAGCATATTCGAAAACTTTGCAAACGTCTATATTCCAATAGTTATCAGCAGATGGAGAAGGAGCAGTCAGGATTAGAAGATGTCAGACTTCCAGATGTTCTTCAGAATGGGTTGGGCAACTAATATTTCCTTCTAGATCAGTCCTCTGTGAGCTGATCATAAAAGGTGAAGTGTGAAATGTTTGCATCATTAGTGGCACCACTAATTGAACAGAACTGCAAAAAAGAATGACTGTTTTCAAGCATGTTCCCTGAAACCTGACATGCTAATAAAAAAGGAAAGCAATGTTTTAATTGAACTGCAAATCCTCAGTGGAAATCCCCGATTGGGAAACACCAAATGGCTTAATAAGGTGGTATAGAACTATACAAATGTATCTGATTGAGTTGCCTTTTGAGTAAGCTAGCTTAAATTAGCTAGCATACTGTATATACAGTATGTACAGGGTAGCTGATTAATGGTGAATTTTATTGGAATGATTTTGTCATGATCAACGGACCGGATGTCATTCCAAAAGCCTTGTTTATGGCAGCACCCCTCTCTGCTTGTCAGGGGAAAGAAAAGTTGCCTTATTTGATTGGATCGTGGTGGACCAAGAGAAACAAATGCCAAGCAGCAATCAGATAAACTCCTCAGACAACTGCCAGATACCTTTTATGGGGCAGGAACGAAAGCCCCAGATAATTCCCCACATTGGAGGAGACTGCCTATTGGTCCTGCAACACATACGGTCCATGTTCACACATAGCTGTTTATGTGAATTGCCATTGATTGTAATCACAATAATTCATATGAATTGACCTATTAACAAGGAGTGGTGGTGGCGTAGTGGGCTAAAGCACATAACTGGTAATCAGAAGGTTGCTGGTTTGATCCCCACAGTCACCACCATTGTGTCCTTGAATTCCTTAATTCTATTCTATCACTATATTCAACTGAACAGCATTACATTTATCCATTCTGTATTTATTCCATGTATTGATTCAGTATTCTATGGTCTAGTTATTGGTTATTATTCATTAGCACTGCATATGCATTCATTAGTCTTGTGTTAATACAATTTATTTGATTCTAATTGTGGAGTGGTGGTGGTGTAGTGGTCTAGAGCATATAACTGGTAATCAGGAGGTTGCTGGTTTGATCCCCACAGACACCACCATTGTGTCCTTGAGTAAGACACTTAACTCCAGGTTGCTCCGGGGGGATTGTCCCTGTAATAAGTGCACTGTATAATACATTGGTACTCAGAAGGTTGCTGGTTTGATCCCAACAGTCACCACCATTGTGTCCTTGAGTAAGACACTTAACTCCAGGTTGCTCCGGGGGGATTGTCCCTGTAATAAGTGCACTGTATAATACATTGGTACTCAGAAGGTTGCTGGTTTGATCCCAACAGTCACCACCATTGTGTCCTTGAGTAAGACACTTAACTCCAGGTTGCTCCGGGGGGATTGTCCCTGTAATAAGGGCTCTGTATAATACATTGGTACTCAGAAGGTTGCTGGTTTGATCCCCACAGCCACCACCATTGTGTGCTTGAGTAAGACACTTAACTCCAGGTTGTTCCGGGGGGATTGTCCCTGTAATAAGTGCTCTGTATAATACATTGGTACTCAGAAGGTCGCTGGTTTGATCCCCACCTTCACCACCATTGTGTCCTTGAGTAAGACACTTAACTCCAGGTTGTTCCGGGGGGATTGTCCCTGTAATAAGTGCACTGTAAGTCACTTTGGATAAAAGCGTCTGCCAAATGCATAAATGTAAATGTAAATTGTGTCTTTCTGGTGTTGATGACCAGAGGCTCTACTAGTTATCAAAAATCCCACAAATCCTTCAGATATGTCAGATGGTAAACTCCCTCTAATTTAGATATGTTTCCTAATTCATTGAACCATCCTCTTGGATAGTTCTTACATTGTTATGGTGAAATTCCTTAAATGGTGCCCCAAAATCAGGGAGGGTCCATTTGACACTAACACACACATATTTGGGTGACCGTGTGATTTTCACTACAATATAAATAACTTCTTCACATTTCATTCTTATACAAGTTTAACACAAAACGTATTGTTATACTATGCTGTCATGGTTTTCATTAGAGCACTTTGACAATGTTTTGAAAGTACATGATTTTATATGACAGTTAGATCCCGTCCTCTAATGTGATTGGACAAGCGGCATTCCAAGAGTGCTGATGTAAGTTTGCATTGCTCCACTTGTCTGTGTTATCTCGCCGACAGCCGCACGTTCTTTGCCGACATGTGACAGTTGATCCGGCTTTGGCTTCTTTTGGAACTATTGTCATTGGCAGCACAAATATAACCCAGGATAACGGACCATATTGTGCCTATAATGCAAGTCATTAGATATGAATTTGTTAATTATAAAACTGCTGTTGCTGTTCTTACATTCAGTTTATATTGTCTTTTAATTTATTGTCATGTGTGTATACAGCATGTATACATTTCTATACTAGAATGATGTGTGCTGTTGACAGCATGAAGCATCTGGATTGTTTATCCTGCATGTTTTTTTTATGTTTATTTGCTGTTTTTCAGACAGGGCAAAATCTTTGTCTGTCTGTGGTTTGAACATCCTTTGAGGAGGAAAAATTAATTAGCATACAAAAGAGTTGAAAGTCAGTGATTATGAAATTAATTTGTAAGAAAACTGCGCCATCGTCTCATTTATGCACACATAGGGAAAAGGGGAGGAGAAGAGATGAGCATGGACAGTTGCCGTGTAAACAATCATTTGCTGCTGGCTCGCTGAAGTGGAATAAAGGGATTCAAACTGAAGCCGAGTTTATAGCAGAGACGTATAGAAAATTAATTGAAATTGAAAAAAATGAAAAGGAATTGAGATCAGTGCATCAGGGAAGCAGTTTTCCTCAGATATTAGAGACAGTCTCAAAAGAGTTTGTTGTAAGTTATGGATGCTGTTAATGCTAGACATTTTTAGACTTCCTTCTTTCTTTCAATCTGTCTGAAAATTGCACAAGTTTCCTTGTTATGCTCCGATAAATGTCTCGCAACCTCCTTTATTTGTGTAAAATCAAGAATTCCCAAAACAAATTCTCTCATGAAACCTGAAAATGAAACTTCCCACAAACATGTTTGTAAATGGTATGTGTGTGTGTGTCTTAGCATACGTGTGTGTCTGTCTCAGCATACGTGTTTGTGTGTGTGTGTCTTAGCATATGTGTGTGTGTGTCTCAGCATACGTGTTTGTGTGTGTGTGTGTGTGTGTGTGTCTTAGCATATGTGTGTGTGTGTCTCAGCATACGTGTTTGTGTGTGTGTGTGTGTGTGTGTGTGTCTCAGCATACGTGTTTGTGTGTGTGTGTCTCAGCATACGTATTTGTGTGTGTGTGTGTGTGTCTTAGCATACGTGTGTGTGTGTCTCAGCATACATGTTTGTGTGTGTGTGTGTGTGTGTGTGTCTTAGCATACGTGTGTGTGTGTCTCAGCATATGTGTTTGTGTGTGTGTGTGTGTGTGTGTGTGTCTTAGCATACGTATGTGTGTGTCTCAGCATACGTGTTTGTGTGTGTGTGTGTGTGTGTCTTAGCATACGTGTGTGTGTGTCTCAGCATACATGTTTGTGTGTGTGTGTGTGTGTCTTAGCATACATGTGTGTGTGTCTCAGCATACGTGTTTGTGTGTGTGTGTCTTAGCATACGTGTGTGTGTGTCTCAGCATACGTGTTTGTGTGTGTGTGTGTGTGTAGTGTCTCAGCATACGTGTTTGTGTGTGTGTGTGTCTTAGCATACGTGTGTGTGTGTGTATGTGTGTCTTAGCATACGTGTGTGTGTGTGTGTCTCAGCATACGTGTTTGTGTGTGTGTGTGTGTCTCAGCATACGTGTTTGTGTGTGTGTGTGTGTGTGTCTTAGCATACGTGTGTGTGTGTCTCAGCATACGTGTTTGTGTCTTAGCATACGTGTGTGTGTGTGTGTGTGTCTTAGCATATGTGTGTGTGTCTCAGCATACGTGTTTGTGTGTGTGTGTGTGTCTTAGCATACGTGTGTGTGTGTCTCAGCATACGTGTTTGTGTGTGTGTGTGTGTCTCAGCATACGTGTTTGTGTGTGTGTGTGTGTGTCTCAGCATACGTGTTTGTGTGTGTGTGTCTCAGCATACGTGTGTGTGTGTCTCAGCATACGTGTTTGTGTGTGTGTGTCTTAGCATACGTGTGTGTGTGTCTCAGCATACGTGTTTGTGTGTGTGTGTGTCTTAGCATACGTGTGTGTGTGTCTCAGCATACGTGTTTGTGTGTGTGTGTGTGTCTCAGCATACGTGTTTGTGTGTGTGTGTGTGTGTGTGTCTCAGCGTACGTGTTTGTGTGTGTGTGTCTCAGCATACGTGTGTGTGTGTGTGTCTCAGCATACGTGTTTGTGTGTGTGTCTCAGCACACGTGTTTGTGTGTGTCTCAGCACATGTGTTTGTGTGTGTGTCTCAGCATACGTGTTTGTGTGTGTGTGTCTCAGCATACGTGTGTGTGTGTGTGTCTCAGCATATGTGTTTGTGTGTGTGTCTCAGCACACGTGTTTGTGTGTGTCTCAGCACATGTGTGTGTGTGTGTGTCTCAGCATACGTGTTTGTGTGTGTGTGTCTCAGCATACGTGTGTGTGTGTGTGTCTCAGCATACGTGTTTGTGTGTGTGTCTCAGCACACGTGTTTGTGTGTGTCTCAGCACATGTGTTTGTGTGTGTGTGTGTGTGTCTCAGCATACGTGTGTGTGTGTCTCAGCATACGTGTGTGTGTGTGTGTGTGTGTGTGTGTGTGTGTGTGTGTCTCAGCACACGTGTTTGTGTGTGTCTCAGCACATGTGTGTGTGTGTGTGTGTCTCAGCATACGTGTTTGTGTGTGTGTGTCTCAGCATACGTGTGTGTGTGTGTGTCTCAGCATACGTGTTTGTGTGTGTGTCTCAGCACACGTGTTTGTGTGTGTGTGTGTGTGTGTGTGTGTGTGTGTGTGTGTGTGTGTGTGTGTGTCTCAGCATACGTGTGTGTGTGTCTCAGCATACGTGTGTGTGTGTGTGTGTGTGTGTGTGTGTGTGTGTGTGTGTGTGTGTGTGTATATACGTATGCTGAGACACATTCTATAAAAATCAGTTTTGTTCCAGAGGAAAGAACACACTCTGTAATGTTATTGGAACAAAATGTTCTTTCATGTGCATAAACACAAATACAGTTAGATGCAATTATCAACGGTCAAATTTGCAGTAGTTAAAAAGCAGCCATAGAGAATATATTCTCATTTGTGTACTAATCTGTACTAATTACTTTCGGACAGATAGAAATTCTGATTAAAATATCTGCATATATTCAGTGTTTTCTGTACTGCTGATGCAGACCAACACTGCTGGGCACTTCTTGGTCAAAACATACTGCGAAGTGGACAAGGCTTTAGGATGAAGGTCAAATGTCTTGCTACACGAGACTATAGAGAAAGAGGTTTGTTGAATTTGACTGTGTTTAATGAAGATGCCCGTATTCCATACATGTGAGTTTTCATGTTTTTCAAAATAAAATTAATAATTCAGAGCACAAAATGAAAACAAATGGTGTATCCACCTGGCACGAACAACTGACTGGCAATTTCTCTGGGCACCTTATTTTGCTGATCCATTGCTTCCATTTTGCCGAGTGATAATTATGGTTTCACTGATTAAATTATACTGTCCTTCATGAGGCAAAAAAACACAAATCTGTTCTCTGATATGAAGGTTTTTTTGAGCATTTTTGTGTGCTCATTTCAGAGTTGCGGGCTATTCTTGAGCTGTTATTCATCATTGCAACTAGAGCACATATCTCTCGAAGTCTTTGCTTCATTAAGTTTTCAATAAAAATAGCTGCCTGGCAGAAAATGTGCCAACCTTGCTGTCACACTTTTTAATTGATGCCAAGATATCACTCTGCTTACACTACATTTCCATACAGCACAGATAGTGTATATGCCCAGCTGCTATAACCTTAAATAATCAGCTTGCATCCAAGCGGTGGTCTTTCACAGGAAGCTTGTGACAGCAGAGTTCAATTTGCCTCTAGTGCAGGAAACCTTTTACAGAACTGTGACATGCTCATCTCCAAACAAACCACTAGCAGTCAAGGTTCAACATATACCAATATACACACACTGGCATTATAACCTTTGCATGTTGAAATTTCATGTGTTTAAAAAATGTGTTTCCTTTGAAAACCAGCAACAAGAGGAATATCAATTTTTCACCATACCAGGTTTGATGCTAAACAACTGGATGCAGGGTCAAAAATAAACACTTATCAAGTGCCAAATGCAATTGTCATGTCATTTCAATATAATACATGGTTTTATTCTAAAGTTACAAATGATCACAAATTAAACCAAAGACAGTACAAATCATCTGCTTAAAATACATCCAACTTCTAACAACTACATTTACTCAGAAGTTCATTGAAGAAGCCTGTTTTACATCATTATTACTCAAGAACGCCATGTGACAACACATGCAACATTCCTTGCATTAAACTACCAAAGTATAAAATATTAGGGACAAAACAAGGCGTCTTCAGGTTTATCTGGCAGGTGCAATTTTACTGAGATGTACACTAAATATATGCAAAATGCAGTTTAATGGCCACTGAGAAACATTTATCGCCGGTACATTTCCTCAACTCCTTAATAATAATACAATAATTGTGGAACCTGAATAGAAGTATTTGCAAGAATGATCTCAGAGTAGAGAGGTAGTGGGATTTTCATGTTCCTCTTCACCTCCATTGTCCAGTATTTCTCAGTGTCCTTTGCTGTCTGACCAAAGAGTGAGGGCAGAACTTCATGTTGCATGTGTATGTATGTGCCTTTGGGCTTTGCTATCTTGGGAAATGCCTGCGGAGTCACTTGCATGACTGCTTGACTGCAGCAGCATAAACGTGTCTGTAATAATACTCTTATAGAAACCAGTGACAGGAAACCTTTGCTATAAAGTAATAGGACAAGTTCTAGCCGAGTTCGGAAAAGGTTCTCCAGTATTGTGTGTGTGTGTGGTTAATTCCCAATGTGAGACAGACGTGATCTCAAGACTCTTTTGGATGCACGATGACGCAACCTTTAAATCAAGTGTGGATATATATTTTTAATGTATTATCAGTGTCAGATATTTGCCTGTTAAAATTGACCACGTGGCACATATCTTTCTTTTTTTATAGCATCTTGCACAGAACTGGCACATTTTTTTTTTTCAACACAATGACATTAAAAGTTATTTAATTTTTTTTAATCGAATCTCAAGACGCCAGTGTTCATCTTTATTCATTGCGCCGTGTCTAGCATTAGTACCGCAGGTGTCAAAATAAAAATGTCCCATTACCGTCCGGGTCGAATAACAAGGTCTTGGGTATGGGCCTCCACTTTCACATTTTGAAAGTGAAAGTGGAGATTTATGGTAAAATGACTTCAATATTGAACTGATAAATTATATTGCTTCTGAAGATATGGATATAACCACTGGAGTATTATGAAGTGACCATTTGAAGTGGAACTACTTTATTTTTTCCTGAACAGGAGGGTATCCTTTGGTCAACTCAGTTGAAGGTCTGACAATGGCTGAATAATTTGCAATGAAGCATTAGTAGTATCCACAGTAACCAAGGAACGACTGCCCTAGTGACTCTAGCCAGGTCTTCTAAGCAACCAAATTGGCCGGGTTGTTAGGGAGGGTAGAGTCACATGGGGTAACCTCCTCGTGGTTGTGAATAGTGGTTCTCGGTCTCAATGGGGCACGTGGTAATTTGTGCGTGAATTGTGGAGAATAGCATGAGCCTTTTAGAAGACGTTCTTCATGCTCTTCAAGTGTTTTTCCAAACACTATCAGATCATCAAGATATACAAGCCCTTATAACAGGTTCAATAAACCTCTGAAATATTGCAGTGGCCAATGTAATCCCTCGCGGCATCCGTTCAAACTATATAGAAACCCAGTGGACAAATGAACACGGTTTTGTTTTTGTCTTCATCTGCCATTTTAATCTGGTAATATCCACTCCGCAAATCAAGAACGGAAAACTACATTCTTCCAGACAAACAATCAAGCGGGTTGTCAATGCGTGGCATGGTGTACTGATCTGGGACAGTTCTGGAATTCAATATGCGATAGCATATGTACACTCACCCATTCTTCTTTCTGATGATGACTATGGGGGAGGCATAAGGACTATGTGATTCTTTGATTATTCCTGCAGCCAACAGTTCTTACAAATAGCGGCAGACATCCTCAAAGTCAGCAGGTGCAATTCGTCTAGACCTTTCACAAATGGCTTAGAATCATGAAGTCTTATGTGGTGTTCTACCCCCTGTAAGTGGTAACGTGGTAAGAAAGGGGAGGGAGAGAAGGGAACAGATGTGGAAGAACCAACAAGGAGGAGTAAATCTGCAATTCTCACTCAATGGGGCATGATGGCTCAGATAGTGATGCTAATCTGTGAAAAAGGTCCATTTATTGCTTTTTTCTGAAGACTTTTATTTTTTCAGCAAGCAATGCTCACTGGGCCCAGACTTTTGGGCACCTTTGCCTTACAATACACATATTATCCTTGGTGTTATTATTACAATTTTTAATTATTACAGTAATTGTGAGGGAGCTAATTCGGGCACCTAACCCTATAAAAACACACAGCATGTGTCCATTTATGTGAAATATTTAAGTTGATTCAATTGTCCAAAGGCATTAAACTAATACTAAATCCATAACTAGAAAGAAAAGAAGGCGTAGAATAGAATATAATCAAATACATGAAATGTTAGATAATAGATACAAAATTGGAGAAATTCACTTCAGGGGCAATAGACTTTGACACAGCAAATATCTTGGGCTTTTTTTTGCTTTTTCACTATTTATTATTTATTTATTTATTGCCAAAAGCCCTGATTAATTACTCTGTACTCTGTAAAATCTATCTCTACATAATAGAGTGATGATTGTAAGTAGCGATTGTTGTGGTAACTTGTTTGCTATTGTAATCATCCTTTGAGTTTTTAAAGGCCTTTGTGTTAAACACCACAACAATAAGAATCTCAACAGAAGTTGCCGTTTCCACTCTAGTGAGCTCTGTTTATGGCTATCAGTTACTAATTAAATCTGATGTGCTGGGACTTGTGCGCCGCCTGTATCATGCTGTATGCGATAGAATGTATTACAGCCTTAGTTAATGCGAACGGGCACAAAACGCTTATTCACTATTGCATGACCAGGGACTTTACATAACATAATCAAATAATCAAGTCCCAAACCTAATTACAGTACAGCTACGCAGCTTCATTTATGGAGGACTGCCTTCACACTCTATGGCATACTCTGTGATCCATGTAAGATTTTTTATTAATGTATTTTTCCTCTGTTTGCACCAAAATAACTGTTAATTAACTGAATATTTTAGCTTCAGTGTTTGCAAATTCCCAGAAGGCTCTGAAGTCGTTATAATTAGGTGTGAGGCATAAAGAACATGTTCAAGTTTTGACTAATGATTAGTGAAGTGATGTTTCCATAACTTGACCATGATGACATTAGTATTGGTAGGTGTTTACTGAAAAAGTAAAGGTGACAAATAAGTCCTTCCTTATGAAGACTCTAATGAACAATGCTCCCGGACTGAGTAATGGTAATCTATTCTGACTCTTTTCTCTCACACTGTTACTCTGAGACAGCTCTATGGACAAAAACCCACAACAGCTCCTCATTACAGGCATAACTAACAGAAGAATGGTCAACATTAATCTACGTCCACTTTCAAATCCAATAAGGAATACTTCAGCATCTGCAATTTGGATAATTCACCCTGAATTCCTCCAGGGCAGCCAGCACATGAGAATATGTGGCTCCTCCAACAACTGGATAACGTCCTTGTTACTTCCGTAATCTCCAATACGCTGATGGAGGGAATGAGACGTTGTGTCAATGTAGTGACACTAGGGGGCCCGAGACACCTTCTGATCTTTTATAAAAGGCCAATGGGAATTGGCGAGTGGTATTTGCATGCCACTCCCTCGAACATATGGGTATAAACGAGGGGCATGCATACCGCTCATTCAGGTTTTGAATAGAACAAGAAGAATGTAGGTCCCAGCCATTTCAGCAGGTATTTCAGTATTGAGGCAGGAGGGACATAACGTCTCATTCCCTCCATCAGGGAACGGAGGTTACGGAAGTAACCAGGACATTCCCTATCTGTCACTCACTCGATGTTGTGTCGATGTAGTGACACTAGGGTTCCCCTTAAAAAATGCCACAAACATCTGAACTGTTACGTGGATCGGTGGTGCAAGATGGGCAGACCACTGTGTGCCACGTAGCCAGCGCACCGGTCCAGCACGTAACATCCCCTGACGCTAGTATGAGTGTGAGAGTAGCCCGGACCAAACTCCAGGCAGGTTTCGCTGACAGAGAATGCTTGCAGGTCCCCTACCCTCTTGATGGAGGTGAGCGCCGTCAGGATGGCAGTCTTCATAGAGAGTGCCTGAAGCTTTGCTGACTCTAAGGGCTCAAAGGGATCCCCTCGTAGGCCTTGCAGGACTACAGAGAGGTCCCACGAGGGAACTAGACACGGTCTGGGGGGTTCAACCTCCTTATGCCTCTCAGGAACCTGATGATCAGGTCGTTCTTTCCTAGGGACTTACCACCCACTGTGTCGTGGTGTGCAGCTGTAGCAGCTATGAACACCTTCAAGGTGGAGGGGGGCAGCCATCCTGCAGAACGGAAAGCACCGAGCTGACTGCGCATCTCTGGGGGTCTTCGTGCTGGGAATAACTCCACTTAGTGCACAGATGCCACTTCAAGGCACACAGGTGCCTCGTAGAGGGGGCCCTAGCCTGAGTGATGGTGTCTTCCACGGCAGGTGGTAGGCCACTGAGGTCTTCCACATCCTGTCCAGGGGCCAGATATGGAGGTTCCAGAGGTCTGGTTGGGGGTCCATCCTCAGGGGAATTTGCCAGGGAGGAGCTGACGCGAGGAGCGTGAGGTCCGAGAACCAGTCTGGGTGGGCCAGTAGGGTGCTACTAGGGTAACCTGCTCCTCATCCTCCCTGACCTTGCACTGAGTCTGTGCAAGCAGGCTCACTGGGGGAAATGCATATTTACGTAGTCCAGGAGGCCAGCTGTGTGCCAGTGCGTCTATACCGAGGGGGGCCTCGGTCAGGACATACCAAAGCCGGCAGTGGGAGGATTCTGGGGAAGTGAACAGGTCTACCTGTGCCTGCCCGTATCGACTCCAGATCAGCTGGACCACCTGAGGGTGGATTATCCACTCTCCCTAGTGGATGACCTGTCGTGACAGCATGTCCGCTGTGGTGTTGAGGTTGCCCGGGATGTGAGTGGCTCACAGCGACTTGAGGTGCTGCTGAATCCAACCCACCGTCTTTTTTCGGTACAATGAAGTAGGGGCTGTAAAACCCGTTTTTCATTTTGGCCAGAGGGACAGGCTCTATCGCACGCTTCCGCAGAAGGGTAGGGATTTTCACGCACAAGGTGGTGGCATTCTCGCCCTTCACCGAGGTGAAGTGGACAGCGCTGAACCTGGGCAGGTGCCTGGCGAACTTATGCACTTAACTTATCTTTCTTATTTTGCAGATAGGTGTCTGATGATATTATTATTATTTTTTTTAATCATAGTTGAAGATCTCTTGGTATTTATGTGACTCGTGGCAGAGACATTATAGGGTGATTAGATAGACCACTCGTAATAAAATGAATGCACTAAATGGCAATGTTCAATGTGCCAACTGTAGGGGTGAATGTCCTGCCTTACAATAGAGCGCAACAGTGCACGCCAACTTTTTCAGTTTTTTTTGCCATTGGAATTTTACACAATTCTCCATAAAACCCTAAGCCATGAACCACGCCAACCTGCTACGAGGTAAATTACAAGATTACAAGCTTTAATTTGAAGCAACAAAATATTTGAAAATGAAACAAAAAGACAAGACTGTGTACTTAACATTTTTATAATAAACTACAATGCCATAAAAAATTTTGAATTATGAAATTAAATACAAAAATAATAGAAATGTATATATAAGTTGAAATAATGCAGACTGATGGCTTCGACAAAACATATACTGCTGATTAACAACCTCGGAGCTCTGTCTGTCTTTAAAGGTTTATAAGTTATTGTTAAAATGTCTGTCGAGGAAATGAAAGGGATTTTTACTTCCAGAACCTAAATGTTGTGCTCACCTGGTAGCTGTTGGAATGGAAGTTTCAGTCAAAAGAGTTCTTTTGTTTTCATCTCCTGAATGGGCATTAGCTGAACCAGCCTAAAAGATCAAATAAAAAAGTTACTTGATTTGATAATATGACCCTGTTTACAACTGGTATTAAGATGTGTTTCGGGTGATCCGTGCTACCCTCACAAATAATCTATTATTTGCCACTCATTATTTTCACACGCAAATTATCTTGTGATACACCCCAAACATTTGCCGGAAGTTTGCAGATCTTTATCGGTAGTTGTGAACCTGCAACAAAACTTTGGCAACAATTGACAATTTGTTGCAAGTTTGCCACAAAATTAATTTGCATGTGGAAAAACAATCATCGGCGAATTTCGGCAAGTCAATATGGCCACAGAGTGGGCTGACTTGCCTTAAAAAGACTTCATAGGTAACCAGTCTGCTAGATGTCACTTTTAATAAAACATACATGGATAAATATCTATTGCTGAGCAATCATTTAGGGCATTCAGCGTAACAGATTGTAATGTTCTCTTTTTATGTGTTTATGACACGCAGAATAATTTTTACTGCTAATACAACTGGCACGCATATCAGTTTTTGAATAAGACTAGGGGAAGGTTGCCATGGCATCTGTTGTGTTACCAAGGAGATTTTTTCCCACATGTTTTCCACTGTCACATCCTTTAAACACCCAGGTTAAGACATCTTTTAACTCTGTCTCCACCTCTATGGTGATAGTAATTACCTTACATTATGTTATATCGCTATCCTACAGGAAGCACAGAAATGTAAACAAACAAACGTCGTCAGCCCTGTTTAAGATTAAGACCTGACCGTCACACCTGCTAAAATAATAACAACGATGACACACGATCGGTCGTCATGATCACGAATGACAGCAGCTGCTTGAAGCCAAACTGTGATGCTATAATTACAAACAGAGTGATATCCGTTACACTCAGTAGAAAATTAACACATTATTATGTATGGAAAAAAAGGCAGCTGAGATCTTTTCAAAGTGAGCATGAAAATTACTGCAAGAAAGAGAGAGAGAAGGGGAAAAACGGTTTCACAAAAGAGAGTTGTTTTTCTTCATCAGAGCTATTTTCTTCCACATATGGGTAGCAGAGGTGGAGTGGAAAGGGTTAGAAGGGTTTCTCCATTCTTTCTTTTTTTTCTTTCTTTCTTTCTTTCTTTCTTTCTTTCCATTATTTTCATTCTGCATCGGAGAACTGTACTTTAAGTGGCAGTGATTTGTAGCTATTCAGTCAAGAAAATAGCTACTGCACAGAGGCAGCTTCTTAAAATGACACACAATAAGAAACCTGTAGTGAGATAGAGAAAGAGAAAGAAAGACGGGAGAGAGACAAAGAGTGTTGAGTATGAGGTAAAACTCGAAGAAAAGGAGGAAAAAGTGCAAGAGAGATTAGGTTGCTGTACCTTTGCCATGGGGCCAGAGTTGGGTAGTAACGTGCTACATTTACTCCGTTATGTTCCGTTCTTGAGTAACTTTTTGGGGAAAAAAATACTTTTGGAGTAGATTTAATGGTGGGTACTTTTTACTCTTACTCAAGTGAAATTCTAATGAACAAAATGGACTCTTACTTGGTTACAATTAGCTTTAATTCGATAAGAGCTAATAAATGTGTAATTTATTGAGAGATCTTCGAATGGGACTTTTACGGCACTGCAACTTTATCGCGGCACTCTGTTACACAACTCAAGTCCAGCACTGCAGCAACAGCAGTAAGCACTCAAAACAAACACTTTCTTTAATTCACACAGTGAAAATGAATAGTTACATTTATGCAATGCCTTCACTCAACACTATAAATCCATGTTACAAACTGTCTACAATGACACGAGTGATATAGACCTAATGATCTAAATTATTTTGTCAGTATATAGTATACTGTATATTGTAAGCTACAGAATATACTGAATTAAGAATCCATGCAGGAATTTTTTTCTGTAATAATTGCTAGGACCGTTTCCCGATCTGTCAAGCATCCTTAAAGTGATAGTACACCCATAAATTAATATTCTGTCATCAATTAGACTCACTCTCATTGTTCCAAACATCTGTGTCTTCCTCTTCTCTGGAAACAAAAACAAGGTATTTGGCAGAATGATAGGGACTGACATCCTCAGTCACCATTCACTTTCATAAATGACAAACAAATGGAAGTAAATGGTGACTGAGGCTAAAATTCTGTATTACATCTCCTTAATGGTGTTAATTGTGTCAAAGTCATGCTGGTTTAGAAGATGAGGGTGAATAAATGATATCCTAATATTCATTTTTAAACTATCACTGTAATTGTGGGTATAAAGGATGACATAGTCACACGGTTCAAACACGGAAGGTGTTACAATTAATAATCCAATCATTGCAATACAATTTGCAATGTAACTAGTTACTCTCTACTTGAGTAAATCAATATGTTCTTACTATTACTCAAGTAATTATTAACATTAGTACTTGTACTTCTACTTCAGATATAGTAAGACTTAGTACTTTTACTTGAGTACAGATTTTGGCTACTCTACCCACCTCTGCATGGGGGAAACCTCATGTCAATCCATCAGCTGGAGGTGACCTCCTTTGTCAGGCCTGCGGTTTAACCTAAATCCCCTGGAGTAATAGACAAGGGAAGCCGATTGATCCAAATGCTGCAGATTATTCTGGATAAGTGTTACAGATCGTCAGATTTTAATGGTGGAAATGAAAGGCCCGAACCAATAAGGCGGGATACACTATTGACCACTGTTCAACATGCAAGTGTAGAGATGAGATTCGGTATTCATTTAGATCTGGGTGTTAGAACTATCAAACAGCTGTGAGAAAGAGAAAAAGAGTCTCTCTGTCTGTAAGACAGAAAGAGAGAGAGAGATTAAACCACTCACAGTGTTAATTCCTGTACTGAGGAAAAAGTCATTAACCTGAATTGAACTGGAGCAACTCTCCCCAGAGAATGAATTTAACATTCTACAAGCAATTTGCATGAATTGATGTTTTTCCTTCACCATGAAAACATCACGGACAGAGCGGTCTCTTCTCAGTTAGGACAATTCGGTCACAGGCTTTGCAATCTTTGGATATTATCACGTAAGCAAACCAATTCTCAACAAAAGATGAATCAATCAGATAGGCCTACCATAAAATAATTGGCAAACACAATAAAAATGAAATGAGTAAAGGATGACCGAATATATAATATCTTTTCCTTGGGCAAAGCAATTGAATGTAATTTAATTTAATGAGTGACATTTAGTATTAATATTGTGTTTCATCATGAGAGTGTGTTGATTGGAACACCAAAAAACTAAAAATGAAACGTCTCGGGTTACTTAACTGTAACCCCTGTTCCCTGATAAAAGCGGAACGAGATGCTGTGCTGATTTAGCGCTTTGGGAACGAGAATACCGCCGCCGCCGCACTGTGGATGTCCGGACCTCTTATGGTTGTGTAGTTGTGCTCACAAGAGCGCGAGAGGTCTCAGACATGAGCTTGTGATGTTGACTCAAGGACATAAGAGCCTGGAGTGGCATGAACATCCAAACTATAAAATGTTATGTGTGTGGAGAGGACCAGCCTGCCGCATCACAAACATGCTGCAGAGGGACACCTCTAGCCAAGGCTTTAGAGGAGGCGTACCCTCTGGTAGAGTGAGCCCTGATACCTACTGGTGAAGCTTGACCGCTCGCCTCGTAGGCCAGGGCAATAGCGTCCCTCACCCAATGCGACATAGTCTGCTTGGTGGCGGCCGCCCCCCTGTTGCGGCCCCCATGGCAAACTAATAGTTTCCCTGACTTACGCCACTGGCTAGTGCGGTGGACATAAGTCTGAAGGACATGGACTGGACAAAGTCAGCAAAGTCTTTCCTGCTCCGGCGTTGTAAACGGCGGGGAGCAGAAGGCTTCGAGAGTGACCAGGTGTACAGTCGAGAAAGGAACCTTAGGCAGGTAGTCAGGATGAGGGTGCAAAATTACTTTAGCCATTCCTGGGGCAAAATCTAAGCAGGCTGGCAAGACAGACAGAGACTGTAGATCCCCAATTCTTTTTAGAGAAGTAATTGCCATAAGAAAAACCATCTTGAGAGTCAGAAGTTTATCAGACACCGACTCTAGAGGTTCGAAGGGGGTCTCAACCAGACCCTCAAGGACTATTGCTAAATCCCATGAAGGGATCCTGGTCCTAGCAGGAGATCTCAGTCGTATGGCTCCACAAATGAAGCGGGCGAGCGGAGGATGTCTCCCCAACGGCACCCCGTCAACCAAGGCGTGGCAAGCCAATAGAGCAGCCACATAAACCCTGAGAGTGGCTTGCTATGTTTATCAGTCATTCTTTTTCTTCTTTTTTTAAAGAAAAGAGAAAGGTTTCTGTGCACTGCCTAACAATTCTAACTCCTAACAGAGGAAAGTAGAAAGTTCTGACAGTCAAGAAGCACAACACACACAGAGTGATCTGAAGACAAAAGATCTGACGATGCACCTGTGGCACATCTATTTATAGCCCTGCTACAGGTGCATCCAATGATGTCACCAGCAGAGGCTATAAATTCTGGTCAATTTCATTGACGTGTTGCACACATATTCACAGCTGGTCACACCTAAAGTTGTTCCCAAAGCACTAAATCAGCACAGCATCAAAGTGTAACTGTTTGACAGGGAACCACGAAGGAGAAATAAAAAAATATAGTATTTGTATGGGTATGTATTTTTTATGCTGGAGTAACACATCATTAGCTTTGCAACATGCTGAGACTCTATTGAAATACATTTTTAGTTGTCCTCAATTCAAAGTCTTCATTTGCTTTGTGCATATGTGACGCTCTTGTTCTACCCACTCTGTACGGGACTCGAACCAACGTCTCCGGCATGGGAGGCGGGTGCTCTAACAAGGATACTGAAGGCTACAGCCTCTAGCGTCAGTTGCTAGAGCACCTCTTGAGGTCTGGAGAGTGAGGTTTACACTTTGCACAGCTATCTAACAGCTGGCTCCTGTTACACTCACCCGCCTAAACCTCACTCCCATCCGGGTCATGGCACCATTGTGACGCTCCTGTTCTACTCGCTCTGTACGGGACTAGAACCAATGTCTCCGGCGTGGGGGGCGGGTGCTCTAACAAGGATGGTAAAGGCTACAGCCTCTAGCATCAGTCGCATGTGCACCTCTTGAGGTCAGGAGAGTGAGGTTTACACTTTGCACAGCTATCTCCCTATGAAAAGTGTTCCAAAACAGTCTAGGAGGTTCCATTTTAGTTAGCATGCTGTTTTATGGTGCACACACATCATGTCTGAACAACTGAAACAAGATGGCAACTCGTAGATTCTACTCCAACACTAACCACAGCCACATCCACACTAATATGATTTAGTTAATTTTGCTACATTTTTGACTCTCAATTACACTGAAACTGTGTTTTCCTCCACCAAAACATTTTAGAAAAACAATTCTGATTGGAAACTGAAAAAAAAAGTATAACAGGCTTATTAAATCCTGTGGCCTTAGAAGGCAATTGCCTTTGTTCCAATAACTGCTAAACTAAACTGTTTACAAAGGCATATTAAACCCATAGATGAGTATTTTTAAAATGCTATAAAATATGTTATTAAATGCTACAGTATATCATGTATTGTGTGGCTCACCAATGGTATAAGCCAGTTCTGACACTATGCACTGGAATTTGGCCAACGACACTAGACTGATGTTTTAAGAAATTGTATTTAGTTATTGTACATTAACAAAAATATAGCTGACCCATCTGCATCAGTGAGATGAATGGCTAATATGTTGACCTACGAGGCAAATAAATTAATTTGCATGAGAGGTAAAGCATTACTCAACACTGAGGCAAGGACGGTCACTAGGTTCTAGCAATATTAGATAGTGAGAGATTGACAGTCAGATTTACACTTCATTTACAGAATATTGTTTCAAATTTAATTTATTTCTGTAGTTTTCTGAATGTAAAGAAAATAAATAAATAAAATAGGTGCATTCGAAAGAAATGACAGGCAGTTCACATTCCTAGCGTGTTTTCCAAGGAACAGCTGAATGACACAAAGATATCAGGACGGACAGTTTTGGAGAAAGACAGACCATTCTTCATTGTTTACTGCCATTCTACTGAATCATGTTGCACGCAAGACAGCTGGTCTAATTTAAGAAAGAGTAATAGCTGCTCTTTTGTCATTTAAGTATTATGAATTTGTTCAAATGCAATTTTCTCATGGTAGCTGTCAGTTGCTCAGAGATGCCTGGATGAAGAAGAAAAGATAGACAGTGCTGATGGATCTTTCCTTGGCTTTCTGCTGTCTTTCAGATTCAAAACAGCCTAGTTAGAACATAAATACTTGGCTAAGCAGATTTTCGAATCCTCAAAAGAAGCAAAGATTAAATAAAATAATTAACATCATCAAATTTTACATTTACAGTACATGTGAAATACAAGTTTATGTTACAGCTAAAGTTAAAGACTTACAAACAAAACAAACTCTAGCAAATAATTTTAACATAAAATTTTCGCAACATATCAACTAAAACATTTAATTCCATGTACAACATTTATGCTCTTGTACTATATAAAAAGTTCAGTGTCTGAATCTGATTTGTTTTACCTCTTTGGATGATGTAAAATGAACATTTCCAAAAGCAACAAAGCACCTTACTTTATTTGTCTTGTTTCAGTAGATAGCAAGTTAATGTAATCCTGCAGTGAGGATAGCATAAACATGTGGGGCTTGCTATTCCTGGCAGAGGGCTGGAGGCTTGAGACTTGAACTGAGCTTGAATGCCCCACAAAGGAAGCCAAAAAATGGAACAGCGGCGGTTGCTGTCCCATAGAAATAAGCTCTCGCCGAGGCCTGTTGTTATTGCACTGGAGGGCTTTGCCACGCCCACACCTGATCGGGCAGGTCTGTCCCAGGCGTGAGAGAACCCGAGCTGCCCGGACCAAACATTGAGCATCCCTCCAGATGCAATTTGTTCAACTGTAGGGGCTTATGCAGCAAACAGGCTAACCTCACATGTGTGGGACTCGGCTGACACTCGAACGGACAGCATATCCTGCAATCAAATGGGGGACCTCACTGCAGTCGAAACAGGAAAGACCTCACAGCGGTACGAATGGGAGAGCCCACGATACAAATAAACGTGAGTAAGCTCGCAAAGAATTTGCACGGGAGGACCCCCACTGCGATTCGAATGGGAGAGTCCGTGATGTATATGTGTGGGAGGGCCTTTGCATTGGTAAGGACGGGAGGGCTTCCGGGCTTGCCGGAGTGGACCCTTGCAGCATCCGAATTGGAGGACCTCCAGCATTTTGAACGGGACAGCCCTTGGATATATGTACTGTATGTGAGAGGGTCCTCTTAGCGGTATGGACAGGAGGACTTCCGGGCTGGCCAGGGTTAAACCTTTAAGCATCTGAATGGGAGGACCATCACTGTGATTTGAACGGGACAGCTCTTAAAGGATTTAAGTGATAGGGCCTTCACAGCGGTACGAATGGTAGGGTTACCAGGCCGGCCGGGGTGGACCCTCGCAGCATCCAAACAGGAAGGCCCCTAAAATATGGACAAGATAGAGCGAGCGGGCCCTTCCCCCTTTATTATTTTATTAGTGCAAGGTCCGCTTTCTTGATTTGGAGATGGTTGTACGTATGTAGTTACTGAATGCGTCAGATGACCACTGGCCTAGTGAGCAGATTTGGTGCTCGGGCAGGCCTTTGGGCTGCTGCGGTTGTGGCGCCAATACGGAAGGAATGGCTTGAGTGTAGTTTTCTCTGAGATGCTGGATTTAAGTGGGATCTTTGTAATGGAGATAGTGTGCTAGCGATTGGAAGGGCTAGATGGGAGTTGGCAATGCCAGGATACATGGGCTTAATCCTCAGGAGCGTGACCGCACAATGTTCATTGGGAGAGAGTGCGATTTGTGTGAGAATGTTGTAGATGTATTATACTGAGCTTGCTCGCAGCTTTGAGCAGCTGAATCCTTTGGCATGAGCTCACATGGCATGCAACGGTAGAACATAAAATTCTTGTGGAAGTGATATAGGATGCATTTGAGGAAACCCCCTATGCAAAAAAGGGCTGAATTCTCGAGCACGGGATCACACGGCATTAACAGGAAGAGCCTGTATTTTTGTGTGAACAGTTCATGCTGCACATAAGCAAGAACTCAATGGGTTGAGTCGTCAAGCATGGTGTTCCATGTGAGGGCATATAGTAGGCGATATTTGAATGAAATTGATTGATGCGGAAATGCCGGCTTATGGCGGACTGTTTAGGAAAGACCCAAAGCGGCCTGCTTGTCAGTCACTAGGTGGTGATGCATTGTTTAGTATGAGTGGCATAGTATGGGTTACGGAGCCATTGGGGCTGAGACGCATGGTCTGAAAGACGTGCCGAGGTTGTGGCACATGAACAGTTGTGGCGCTTGGACAGCAGGAGGAGTAGCAGTAACTAATTCCAGAATAAACAAGGTGCTGCAAGGTGTCATCAAACCCACTTACAGCATCTTAATCTAAGAGTTCCCTTTTCCTACACAACTATTGATAACCAATGACATTAGATGTCAATGTACATTCTCACTTCATTTTTCCTTCCTGCTTTTCAGTAAGGGGGTAACTCAAGGCATAATTTGCTAAAAAGCAAGACTAACTATGTTCAGATTTGGCAAGATACCAAAGTCTGCTATCATGAGTCAAATATTTTTAAATAAACTAAAAAAAAAATATCAAATTTTTCCAAGTCCAAATTATCTAAAGTATCCACCTTATTTTAATTTTTCTGCCCTATGTCAAAAATTCAATTCAATTTCTATTTCTCCAAGGGAAATCTAAAATGTGGGCCTCTGGGTAAAGCGTGTGTAAATAATAAGTGTTCACACTGTGTTAAGAAGTATGTTAATTTTAGAGTTATACTGACACTGTGATGTTTTTATTGTGACAGCTGTCATTCACAATCAAAGTGGCTGTCATTATCACATTTGACCAATTTATTCCATGACACAAATTGGTGGATCGGTTTAGCTCAGAACAATGTCTGGTGTTGAACTTAGTTATTGCCTAATGACATTCAGTGATAACAAGCACAAACAAGTGTCTTATTATATTAATGTTAAAAAAAGTGGAAGATCATTTCAGTATGTGACACCAATTGAGGCATATTATTTAAGATATTACCATGTCAATCATATTTTGACACCTGACATGAAAGCTACCTTTTATGAGGGCGAGGCCGGGTCGTGATCCTACACACCCGGTCCCTTATCAGGCTAATCAAGCCTCCGAGAGGGATAAAGGCTGACTGCGGAGGATTATGCGGGAGAGAGAGATCGTTTACAGACATGTCCGTCATGTGTGTTTGTGTCTTCTGTTATAAGTTTTATATTAAACTATTATTTATATTGAATACGTTACAGTCAGTATGTTTAATATACTGTACAATGACTCCCATAACTCTGTTTGGATTTTTGTACTTTATACACATGTACTGTTGTGACGGTTTACTGCATTGGCTGTGACAACTGGGAAGATAAAGACAAAGAATAAAAATCCTTTAGGAGCAAGAACATGGGAGAAAGACTGCAAAAGTCTACTGGTGTACCATGCTGAGAAAGTGTGTGTGTAAACGCAATAAGGGTGAAGTGTGGCCAAGTGCGCTGAATCAAACAAACAGTGAGTGTGTGGAGTGCCTCTCTGTGTGACATCGGATTATGGCTGTAATAATCCCAAACTCCACTGTGAAACCTGCTGATAGCACAGATTGGGATTTTATATATATATATATATATATATATATATATATATATATATATTTATTTTCAATCCACAGAGCGGGACTGAGCAGAATAAGCCAAATCTTGAGAGCATTCCAAACCATGATTATCAGATTCAGTAACTGTATATGTACTAGCTCCTGCTGCCAAAATTCCAAACCTGGAATTCTTGGAACTTGGCTGTTTGTGCTAGGCCACGAATGTTCTTCAGGACTAGCAAGATGAGTTGCTGCTATTGAGTAAAGAGTCATCATTTGCTCACCTTCGTGCCATTTCAAACCCTTATGACTTTCTTCAAAGATGCAACTACCGTTTATATGGTTTAAATCAACAAATTTCTACTAGGTAAGTGGTGAATCTTTTCTTCCACTATGCCTCACAAATCTCATGTGGGCTTCTGCATAGTCAAACTTGGTGTGTTTAAAACTGTTCTGAGACTTGAGAAAACCAGTGGAGTTTGGATTCATTGACATGGTGTGACACGTTCCTACAAATGCATGTAACTGCAGAAGATAATGTGACAAATCTCACTTTGTCACTATAAAATCTGCATATATAATTCATTCATTAATATATCACACAATACAAATAATAATAATAATAACTATTCCAGTGGGCCATTCTGACAATTTTGATCTTAAATATATTAGTTAGTTTGCCGTGTTAAGTTACAGTGAACACTTATAACTCCTTTCATAATCTAGAACAGGTTTAATAATGTTAAGAGACCTAGTAGAAATGACAAGGATCTACTTGTCATGCTTAGGAAGGTGACAGGTGACCGTCTGGATGGATTAATATGATTTGTGGTGAGCGTTCTGCCATGCAGAGCATGAATACTGAATTATGCTCGTGAATGTTTTTCAGCTTAATCTAAGAGATGGTCTTTTTGGACTGTGAAGGAAGTTTTGAGTTTCATAAGCTAGTGTGTTTTTATAGTATATTCAATTATTTTATTTCAAAACATCAAGGAAAATGTGATTCTTCATGACCCCTTTGAGTGCTGGAACACTGGTGTGGATTAATGTGTTGTGTTAAAGAGAGAAGCTCACTGCAAATGGCAGCCAAATGGACCAGAGGAGGCCCATTTAAGAAGCATCAATAATAGATGGGAACCCATCCCGAGCTGTGCTCAGCAGGAGAGCCGTATGACAATAAGCACGTCTGCGGCCTCTGAGTTTCAGAGCAAAGGGCCCATGCGCCATTGATCTTGATCCCCCGCACCTCCTCGTCCTCTCTAACAACACTCCATGGGACTTAGGGGCTCCTCAATCTTTAATGTATGCTTAAGCCAAAAAATAATGCTAATTTCTGTGGCCTGCCACCAATTTCCTCCTTTTTTCTTGTTTCTATGGTTCTGTGAAATTACAAATCTCTTTTCCCTACGGTCCTATTTAGATCTGCACTCTACAGCTGGGGATGATTACCCATAGGAAGGGGGGGTAACATTTTGAAGTTGCTGAGGAAGTTATGAAGGTGGTGGTTGCAAGATGGAGGGAACTGATGTGGGAAGCGACAGATCTCATCCCCAGAGGGGGGAGGGGGGGGGGGGGCTCTCACCCTGGGCATGTCCTGACCCGAGATGGCTCAACCACCTCCAGAAGTGAGAACCGCGGCATGTCTGTGAAGATAAGCCAAAACAAGGAAGAAAGGAAGGAGTGGGATGAAATAGAAAAAGAAAATGGTAGAAGGAAGTGGGTCATTATTATTTTGTCTGTCTACTCAAGACGGGAGCCATTTCATTTTGCGGTTGTTCAATATTTCCATCTCATCATGTTTGGCACCACATTGAGTGTCTCATATAGAAATGCCAATAGTGTCGGCGTAGTGGGCTAAAGCACTGAACTGGTAATCAGAAGGTTGCTGGTTTGATCCCCACAGTCACCACCATTGTGTCCTTGAGTAAGACACTTAACTCCAGGTTGCTCCGGGGGGATTGCCCCTGTAATAAGTGCACTGTAAGTCGCTTTGGAGAAAAGCGTCTGCCAAATGCATAAATGTGAATGTAAATGTAAATGACACTCAGAGCTTGCCATTCACTCTCATTGCACCTTTTCTTCCATTCAATGAAAGTTAATTATGACTGAAGCTATCTGCCTAACATCTACTTTTTTTGTTTCACTAAATAAAGAAAGGCATAGGAGTTTGGAATAATACAGTATATGGCTGAAACATGATGACATAATTTACAGTAAATCACATCTACTGTACCACCAGTATAATAGTTCTTAAGACCCCTTGAAATGACTTGAGTGCAGTTTTCTCTCTCGTGTACACATATTTCCTATTGAAACAGGAATATAGGCAGGACATATCAAAGAGATGGTCCCTTTTTGTGTTTAAATAATATGATGAATACAATGTTGAAATAGTTACGTCACAGCCATGGACCCTCATTTCCTATTTGCCAGTTGGCAGGTGATATTAGGGGGAGGGATGTTATCATTCTACAGTATTTGGATAAACATATACAGCATGTAGTGCCAAATAAGTCATGGAAAAGAGAGAGTCGATGTGTAACTTTACAACCAGCCTTTCCCATTAGAGTATTAGAAGGCAAGCATGCCAATTCATTAATGACACATTTTATCTTCCTGTCTGGGCAAGGTTGCAGGTGATACATTATGGGATACAAGTTTGATAAACATTGAGAGAATGAACACAGAACAAGACAGATAGGATTGCATTCATCTGCCTCAGTTGAGGAGTCTTTTGTTTTTTTAAGTGCCCCCTGGCCTTTAATATTTAAAAGACTGCTGTTGCCTCTCCTATCTCCCTCACTCTCTCTCTCCTTCTCTATTTCAGTTTAAATGGTGTCTTTCGTAATCCACTTGGGAGGGAACACAAACGTGAGTCACCACTCTGATATCTGTTTGTGTCAGCCTATAGTGCTATAACACTCTTGTTTTGGGTAGCTTTTTGGCTCTCGAAGACTAACAGTAACTTCCGACTTATGTTTCTTTCAAGCAGAAAGCTACTCTGTCTTTTCACACGACCCTATCTTCTCGTCTCCCAATCCGCACAGACTAAATTAGCCCTGTGATGCCCACTGTATGCTCTCCCACAAGGAAAGATCAACCATCAATCACTCCGCACCATTACTAACAGGTCAGCCCTAGCCATGTCCTCTACAAACACAATACAAGAGACCAGAGCTATTATAGTGATTGATCAATCCATCCACACACCTCTGAGGTGGCTTCCCTTCATTTCAATAGTGGCATGTATGTTGCAAGTTATTGCGTCTCATATATTAAAATTTTAAGGTTGTGTGCACCTTAAATAAATTATAAAATGCTCCATTTTCAGCACTTCAAAGCCGCTTATTTCATGGCTCTTAACACACACAAACACGCCGCAGCCTCCTGCGACCTCTCACCCCATCGGGGTCGTTATCTCCCCGTTCAGAGGCTGACCCGTGAACCTGAGCTAGCATCCTCCACTGCCCGGCATTTATCAAATAGATAATTAAAGCTCACAGAGAACCAGGTTCCTGTAGACGTTGCCGGGGCCAGGGGTGATATCATTATCCCAGGAACAGAGCTGATGGTGTGGGGAGAGCTTTGTGCTGTGACTCCTCCTGGACCCGGTCATTAAAACAGCCTACCTTCATTCATTATGGATGTGTTGTGTGCTCGACTGGGCCTTTGTTCACTGTAAAACCAGCCGTTCTTTGAAGAATTGAAGCAAGAGTGAGAGGAGAAGATGGTGTGCATTTCTAGAGAAACAGCGAGAGACAGTAAGAAGGTGACAGATGTAGACAGACATATAGAGTTGGAGGAAGAGGCATGAGCGATCATCTATAAAGAGCAAATGCACTAAACAGTTGCAGCTCTTTTGCATGAAGTATTTTAACGGATAAACCTGCGTCTTATTCACTAAACACAATTCAATTTAACAAGGAGCGACGAGAACTGAAATAGCATTGCGGCATGAGTACTGCATTGAAATTAAGTCACTTCAGCGCAAAAACGCGACTTTGTTCACTAAAGCCACACTATTTGTCATTATAGTGTCATTACCTCTGTGTTACTATGACCAAGAGTATTTTATTTATTTAAAGGGATAGTTAATCCCCTAAAAAAAATATGTGCATATTTTATGACGTGCTCACCCTCATGTTGTTTCAAACCCATATGAAGTTCTTCTGTGGAACACAAAAAGAGGTGTCAGGCAAAATCTTATTATTATTCACCTTTCACTTTCATTGTATGGAGAGGAACGTTCTGCCAAACATATGAAGATGTAAGCTTCTTTGGAACCCCATGAGGGTAAGTAAACGACAACATAATTGTCATTTTGGGTGAATTATCCCTTTAATAGGGATGTTTGTGTATATTTTCAATTGATCGAACACAACCAACCCACAAGTTGGGGATTTGTGCTGTTCAAATTGTGATCATTGCGTGTGCATTATTGCACCATTGCCTGATTTGCATAATTCCTTCCTTGGATGTGGCACTAAAACAGCACAGACAGTGTATGCAAATAAACATTGTTTTCATTGGGTGCAATTCATTCTTAGTAAATTCCCCCGTCTCTCTTTGTGCAACATCTAGGAGGAATTATGGGGAGCTTTATTTACTGGAAACCAGGTTAGATGTGGTGTGAGAAGCAGCCGTGCCCCCAGTAAACAAGATCGATGGCCCAATCAAAGCGATTTTGTGGGACATCAGGGAGGGAGAAACCCTCTCACGTAGCCATTTCCTCGAGACCAGCTTCAACCCTCTAAATCGTTACCTTCACCTTTATCAGTGATAGCACAGAGCTGATCATAGGTAATGCTATAAGGCTTTTAATAGCCTCAAAACACTGGTGCAATGCTCAGAAATCCCCCCAACCCCGAAACAAGAATGTGGAGAAACTACAAGCCTTATTACATTAGTTCCTGTCGTGTAGGGACTAACACATGTCCGTTATTTAAATCTGCTATGGTAGCAGCAGTACGGCAGTGCAGTTTCAGTTAATGTGAGATGCTGTGTTGTTCCACAGAGGTACAAAGAAGAGGCCATTTTCCATGACAATCCGTTTATCTGTGAATGCAGCACAATTTAATTGGTGATTCTAATGGGCGGTAACCAAAGTAAGCAAAGACACAGTCAGTTAACATGGATATATCCTCTCTTATGTTCTCACAGTTATGAAGTCAGATCTCCAGTGCAATTCACTGTTTTGAAAATGACTCCGTAGAGGACAACACAAATGTTTCCACGAGTTGCGAGAAAATAGAGATAGATGGAATCACTTAGTACCGGCATTCACAATTCGCCACTTTAGAAGGAAGATAAATCGTCTCTGTGCTGTGGAAACTGTCCACCAGAGCTAGGTTTCCTCTCTCTGGTCCCCCCCCACCCCACCCTCTCTCTTTCTCTCTCTCACTAGTGTTTCTCTTGTATCTGCTGATGTATGCAGAATTCAACAAACTCAACATGAAAAGGGAGAAAAATTTAAGCTAATTTCCATTACATGATGACAGTTTTAATTGCAAATGAACACACAAAACTGCAGATAATGTTCCCCTCTAATGAACCGACTCAGCAGGTTTTTTGGGGGGGCGGGGGGCTTGACTGTCATTTACCGACACATCACTTACCTTCCTCTTCATCTCTCTGTCTTTCCCACAGTCTGTACTCCCAGAAGAAGTTGTTTTCTCCCACTTCTCCAATTTGTTCCTGTGACTTTTGAACTTTAACTGGGAGGAGACAATTTATCAAATCATAACCGTAACAAGAATGTAATTAATTAAAGGGGTTGGAAGTTTTGTTAACTTCTGCTAGACTTTGCCACTGAGCTTGTTTACATGGACACCAGAACGCCATTTATTACGAGAAAGCTGCTTAAGTCTCGGAATCGGTATATGAGTTTACAGGCATTGTGTTTCCAGCTTTCACTTCACTTTCTACTTAACCAAGCATGCGGCTTGGCTAGTAAGCAGCTTTCTCCACAGCAACCCAGTGACACTTCTGAAAATAAAAAACATGGAATCAGAGGAAGAATTCACTACTTTTTTTTTTCTCTGTTGCTTTGTTTTATTTACAGATATTCCAAAGTTGTTGCTGTGCTTCTTTCCTTAACTTTTCATCGTAACCTGCAGTGTAAACGCCGGGATTCCCCCAAATGTTCTTGAGCATATATAAACAGAACATGAGGAACTGAAGTCAATATTTTAAATGGGTGTGTATACATATTTTCTTTCTCCCCAATTTGGAACGCCCAATTCCCAATGCGCTCTAAGTTCTCATGATGGCGTAGTGACTCGCCTCAATCCGGGTGGCGGAGTACGATTCTCAGTTGCCTCCATGTCTGAGACTGTCAATCTGCGCATCTTATCACGTGGGTCGTGGAGCGTGTTACCGCGGAGACAGAGCACGTGTGGAGGCTTCACGCTGTTTCAATTATTCTTATTTTTATTTTTTTTATTCTTATTTTAATCTCTTCTATGTAAAGCACTTTGAATTACCATTGTGTATGAAATGTGCTATATAAATAAACTTGCCTTGCCTTGCCTTGCTATTCTCTGCGTCATCCATGCACAACTCGCCACATGACCCACTGAGAGCAAGAACCACATTATAATGATAACGAGGAGGTTACCCCATGTGACTCTACCCTCCCTAGCAACCAGGACAATTTGGTTGCTTAGTGGACCTTGCTTGAGTCTTTCAGCATGCCCTGGGTTTAAACTTTCGACTCCAGGGATGGTAGTCCGCGTATTTACTCACTGAGCTACCCAGACACCCATAAATAGGTATTTTTTGATAGTTTGTGGTTTTCCCTTTGCGTGTGTTTACTTATTTATATATAAGTCCATCCTATGATGTTGGTTATCTGGTCTGTTCCACACACGCACATGCACACTCTTCAAAAACCTGTAAGCAAGCAGCTAATGTGTTTACATGGCCACATAAGCCACGTTTTCCTGGAGAAACCTTAATCTCTTAATCCATTATATGTCGCAAAGAAAATGCCGTCCTCGTTTCAATGAAGTTTCAGAATGCAGCTTTCTGCAAGAACCCTGGAATAAACCGTTTTCCATGTTAACATGGTCACTGAATCAGTCCGCCGTCATTCCTTATGCCATCTTCCCAAATCTTTGCCCACCAACGAGATGTCAGTCAACTTAATGTCAGTGAACCCGAACACGTAAAATGCAGAGAGTGTTTCTAATTGGACATTTTTCTGATCTACAAATCTCATAACGTCAATCAAAAGCACAATCATTAGCTCTAATAAAATAGCTTTTGATCAATGATGGGGTGGTTTAATTTCTGAATTATTATAAACTTATCAGCTTCTCTTAACCCCTCTGTGAATGCATCTTTCTCAATATCAACCCATCTCTTCTTGCCAAAGTTTTGACAGCCCAGTTTTAAAACCATCAGCAGTACAGATGTCAGATTCCTGTTGATTGAGGAGGGATTTCCTGTTTGCTGAACTTAGTCACATACTGAAGTATTTCTCATCCTATTCTCACGGGCTGTAGAGTCGGAGATAGAGTGGACACAGTCAGTGTTTTGGTGTCTAAATCTGCTTTATATAAATAACTTTCTGCTGGGATTAAATCTGTCATGTATTGGTAGCTCGGTATGTTAAAATGATCATAACAAATTGGGGGCTGAAGGGTGTAGGCCAAAATATTAATTTGTTAGTTTCAATGGTTGTGAATATACAATGTACATTATACGTAATGTAAATATACAAAAATATGTTTCAACCCTAAAATGAATGTCGTCTTTTTAAAAAATTTGTTTATTTAGATTAAGTATTATTATAATTATATATTCCAGGAATATATACTACATTAATGAATGAGAATATGCCTTTGAGAATCACTGGCATTAAATATTAAATTTAAATGTTTTAGACGTTTGGCCGTTTGCCCCAAGAAAGCCCTGAGGAGGCACGATGAGGCCCCGGAAGTTGAGAGTGGGAACCAGAAGTGGACAAAGAACAAGTACTGATACTACAGGTCAAATAATACTCAATTACATGTGAAAGTTGTAAAGACAGATTTTTAATTTTTTTCCTTTTTTATCAAAAGTAAATTTCCTTTTTTATGTCAACGCATTATTTTTATTATTATTGCATTGTTTTATGTAATACTTACAATACGTAATGCCTCTGAAGCAACCTACTGAACACACGGACTAGCTTGTCGCATCTGTGGAATAAAGAGCCTTTAGAATGTTACAAATCCTATAGAAATGAAACAACTGCATTGACAAAAAAAGACATCTTAATTTTGTTATTTAACACTCCTACCCACCCCCACAAAAGCAGCATGGTAGTGTTCTCACACAGCTCTGGCAGTGTGCACACATCTGTGTGTATACATTCATCCACATTTAAATCAAGAGGACAGTGAAATTGCTGTAAATACAGACATGACCACGTGCTGTAAGTCCAGGACTAGAGAAGACTGTTTATGAAGCTGTTTCATACCTATACACGATAACTGCTCTCTCAGGCTCAGCGGCAGCATAAACGCAGATTTCAATGTTCCGGTATGATTTTTGACAAAGGTTTAATAGACAGGCGAATCGTTATCATTTAGGAAAGAGATTGTGTGGGTGTTTGAATAGAGATCACAATCGTATTTTTATTTAATCGTGCAGCTATACACATAACTATAGTAATTATGCAAGGTAACAACAACGACAACAAAAAACAATCTATAAAAGTTAAAAGATATGTATGATATCTAAGTATGGCCATGGGTGTGCGCACTGTGCTGAGGAACCTCCATCTTACATTTTGCCAACTGATCAGTGTTCAAAAAATGCTGTGAAATCATTGAACTTCACGACACGTGACCCTACAAGAGTTATTATTGATAGGCTGTCTGTCACCTGCAAAAAAAACAATCATTTTTAGAGAAGAAGAAAAATCATCCACTGATATTCAAAGCTGCTACATAGAAACGACTTTCTACTCAAGGACCTCGATAGAAATGTAGTGGAGGGAAAAGTACGATATATGTCTTTCAAATGTAGTGAAGTTAAAGTCACAAGTTTCCAGAAAAAATAATGCTCAAGTAAAGTACAGACACTCAAAAAGTGTACTTAAGTACAGTACTCAAGTAAATGTATTTCGTTACTGTCCACCTCTGGTGGGAACGCTACTGGCCCTAACACGCACCAGCACACTCTCATTTCACCCGATAGTGGAAACACGGCTAATGTTTACTAATATACAGAAGCTTTCCCTCAGCAAAGGTATATAAATCCTCATAGGCATGAGTTTCCAAATGCAGTGGAAACGATGAAGGCAAATGCAAAACAGCTGAACAAAATGATAGGGGACAGGTGAAAATTATGACTGGGCCTCTTGAGAAGTGTAGTACAGAAGGTAAATTCAAAATAAGAGTCTAGAAGACACGGGAAAACACAGAACAGTTTGTGACAGAACCCCCGAAAAAAATGGGGCAGCTCCCGATGCCAAATGAAGAGGAGCTGGAGGATCATCAGGCGGCCAGGAAGGAGGCCACAGGTCCAGGAGAGGTTCAGGAGGCCTGGGAGTTGGCCACAGTGCCAGGAGTGGGTCAGGAGACCTGGGAGGTGGCCATAAGTTAGGTATAGGGTCAGGGGGTGGAGCCACAGTTGGTATGGGCAGAGTTGCAGAAGAAGCAGGGAATTTAATTCTAGGAGGAGGATATAGAGGTGGAGCGGGTGGAGCCGCAGGGGAATGAGGGAATTGAGACTCAGGAGGAGGAGTCCTAGCTGGAGTGGGCGGAGCCACCAGAGGATGAGTCTCAAAAGGAACAGGCAGAGCCGATGGAAGAGGAGACTCCGGGAGAGCATATGTGACTGCTGGAGGAGGAGTCGTGGATGACTCAGAGTGCGGAGCAGAGGAAGACACTGAGGGAGGAGTCACCATGGTCAGGAGCACTGGCAGTGACAAGGGAACGGCCTCCGTTGTCGTGAGCACTGGCAGTGACTGGGGAATGACATCCGTGGTCGTGGACACAGGCAGTGATGGGGAATGACCTCTGTAGTCGTGGATACAGGTAGTGATAGGGGAACGGCCTCTTTGGCAGTGACTGGGAAGTAGGAGCCCTTCTTCTCCTCTTCTGCTTCCAGATGGCCATGAGCACAGCTGTGGGAGGCCGAAAGAGGAAGGCTCCAGGACCACCGAGGCTGGGGAGAATGTGGTCTCCATTGATGGGAACTCGGAGACCATAATGCCCCCCACCAAAAATAGGGCTGGAGCTGGTTCTTTGATCGTGTCAGACATGGGCATTGGCTCTTTGGCCAATAGACCCAAAACAATTCAACATGAAGGTATGAATAGGGACACAAATGAAGGCACATGCAAAACAGCTGAACACAATGATGGTGGAGAGGTGAGGATGATAACTGAGATGTGTAGTACAGAAGGTAAATTCAAAATAAGAGTCTAGAAGACAGGGGAAAACACAGAAAAGTTTGTGACACTATGTCACTGATGATGCTGAACTGAGATTTAGACAGAATCAAGACATTGAGGGTTCATCTGTAACGGCAGTGACATGAAGCTGCCAAAAACAACCCTGTCGCCTCACACACACACGCGCGCACACACACAGAGCACCCATTCTTGGTACAGTCAGCCTCATGCTGTAAGCAGGCCCGTCAGCTGAGCATTTTTCCCTTTGAAAAACCGTCTCACTGAATTTTCTATTAATGAGCTGGCTGTGGAACAGCATTTATCCAATAATTACACCACTGACTAGTTCCATACAAATCTTCAAAAGCAAATTGAAAATGGATCCAAAACTCTGTGAGACAATATTTCTACTCTAGAAAAGCTTGCCAAACATCATGTTATTTTTTTTTCTTCTTTATTTTTTTTTCTTTCAGTGAACCGGCAGGGGAGGATGTCTAACTAACAAGATGCAATAACTCCTTTCATATTTCACATGAGAGACGTTGAAGTATGAGACAGCTTTGGATGTTTGAAATGACCCAGTTAATCAGGAAAATCAGCAATCTCTTGGCAGCTGGGGACTTTCCATGTGGTTTGCATATAATAATGATACAGTGCGTAGTTTTTATTGATTACATGGTGAAAAACATATGTAACTGCACAAACACACATATGCACATACTGTATGTTTAAACCCAAAAAATGCACACAGCTTCCCATTTCTTTTGCTATAGTTTTCAAATAAAACTTTAAAAATGTCTTTCATTGGACATTCCAGGAATTCCTCAATCAAGGTGTCTTTGATCATTTTCATCCGTTTGAATTAATACCCATATGTTTCCATATGTGGGTATTTTTTATGTCCTTTTCCATCTGTTATATGTTTATGTAGCTGCATATAGTCAATGCAAAATATCATGTTCCTGTTCAGAATTACACACACTGAGCACTTCATTAGGAACACTATGGTCCTAATAAAGTGCCTGACATGGTCTTCTGGTATAGTGGTTCGACATGTTGTACATTCTGAGATGCTATTCTGCTCACTACAATTGTACAGAGTGGTTATCCGAGTCACAGCAGCTTTTCTGTCAGCTCGAACTAGTCTGGCCATTCTCTGTTGACCTGTCTCATCAACAAGGCATTTTTCTGTCCACAGAACTGCCTCAGTACTCAGTGAGTGTATATTTAGTAAGAAATTAAAGGTGCAATATGTAACAATTTTCATGTAATATTCACATTTGTTTTCCAAAGTGTGAACGGCTTGTAACGCAACTTAAAAAATGAGTCCTTCCCAGACTTCCTAGATTGCCTATTAAAGCCTGTAGACTGATTTTCATGCGAAGGGAGCATGTCGCATTTGTCGGGAAAATACAAAGGATGTGACATTATGCACACTTCTGAGAGCCTCAGTGCTTCTCTTCCGCTATTCAACAGCAACAACAAAATGCAACACTAGGTAACGGTATCTGTTTTGTGGTCCGTTCTGCATAACGCGTCGGCTCATTGTTGCTAATTGCGGCCCATTCGGAACATTTTGCAGCTGAAACCACCAGCCCGCTTGGTTCTCCCGATGGCCATTCCGCCCCTGAATAACCCAAAAGTGTGTCGGCCCACTGGGAAAATGCCTGGTATGCCAGATTACCAGTCCAGCCCTGGTGCAGAGTATATAATATGTATAATTATAGTAATATGTAATTAAAATAAAGCATTATAGACTAAAAGTAAACCTGTAAAATCTATTTTCTTTTCTCTCTACATCATTATAACATTCCCTTCCAAAGGGACTTTGTTCCCTTCTCACTCAAAGCGCTCGCGCTTGTTAAATGTTGTTACGTTCTGTTTCCATTTTTCCTACGAAGGCCGTCTCCTTTAAACAATACTTGTTTAAAGGAGGACACTCAATATACTGCAGCCTTCAAAGGACGCATCCTACCTAGCACAGAGACACAGTATCATGCAAAGGAAAGTGATTATTCAAACTACAGTCACATAGTCAGACCTATATCCGCAGTTTTAGCCCTGTTCCAGCACTGGAGAGTCAAATATAATAAACAGTCTCAAAGTTTGTAGGAAAACAACTGTGTCATTTTAATCTGTCAGCATGATGTCGGTGAGTCAAGTTCGGTCTCTTTGCACGTTACGTCATTATTTTGGCATTTCTGGAGAGACATCAGCATGGTTTAGGTCCTATTTATCTGACCGCTACCACTTTGTGTAAACGAGGCACTTTCAGATCAAGTGGAAGTATGGAGTGCCGCAGGGCTCAGTTTTAAGGCCTCTACTTTTCTCTTTATATGTGCTTTCCCTGGGAGATATTATCAGGAACCATGGAATTAGTTTTCACTGCTATGCCGTGAAGCTACACATTTTGTCGAGACCTGATGAAATAAAAAAAAAAAGACTTATTATGATGAATATGCATCTATCTGTTTTCCGACCCACGTGTATAAAGGAATACATTTAGCTATGCATTCTAGGTTTAAATCATATCTACAACTGAAAGTATATGAGGAGGCAGATCTCAAAAAAGTACATTTTTATGAAATCTATATTTTTATTTATATTTCATTTTTATATTTATTAACATATCCATCCATCCATCCATCTTCAACCGCTTATCCTAAGTCGGGTTGCGGGGGCAGCTGCTCCAGCAGGGGGCCCCAAACTTCCCAATCCCGAGCCACATTAACCAGCTCTGACTGGGGGACCCCGAGGCTTTCCCAGGCCAGTGTGGAGATGTAATCTCTCCACCTAATCCTGGGTCTTCCCCGAGGACTCCTCCCAGCTGGACGTGCCTGAAACACCTCCCTAGGGAGGCGGCCAGGGGGCATCCTTACCAGATGCCCAAACCACCTCAACTGACTCCTTTCGACGCAAAGGAGCAGCGGCTCTACTCCGAGCTCCTCACGGATGACTGAGCTCCTCACCCTATCTCTAAGGGAGAAGCCCGCCACCCTTCTGAGGAAGCCCATTTCAGCCGCTTGTACTCGCGACCTAGTTCTTTCAGTCATGACCCAGCCTTCATGACCATAGGTGAGGGTAGGAACAAAAATTTATTAACATAATATTGTCTATTTTTTATATTTAGATATATTTTTTTATAACATTATATGTGTGTTTGTTTATTGAGATATTTAGTATAATATCCTGCACAAAGGCCTGTTTCTTAATCCTAATAAGGTCGTGACATCTGACCGCTCCCTCACATTCCTGCTTTTATTCAATTACATTCCTTTCATCTGTTTTTTATCAATCCTCCCTTCTCAGCTCACTCTGTCTTTTTCTTTCCATCTCTCTCCTCCTCCATCACTCTTAAATGGATTTGTTCCTGCCAGACTAAATCATTTCTGTACCATGTATAATCCCTTTTGCAATATTCTCTATAATCTGTACAGTCCAGCACAGTGATAAATGTTCCAGGATGCGATTTCCACAGTCAGGACTCAATCGCTGCATTCAGATGCCTCAGTGCCTGTGTCTGTTCCATGTGGTAGATTAGAGCTGTTTATTTAAAGGGGTCTTATATTTTGTTTAATCATGAATGTACTGTTCAATGTACATACTCTGACTTAAACTGAAAACTCCATATCATGTCTGAAATCTTTGCTTTATGCTTTTGATGACATGACAAGGATGGACGATTTACATGTGACCGCCCACATTTACATATCAAAAATTCATATTTGGTGTTCTTAAACTTGGTCTGCCCAGTCACAGTGAAATCATTGCAAGGAAGGTGTAAAGGGATATACAGGAAAGGAGGAGGTGAGAACAATATAAATGATATTTTAATGTAAAACTGAAACCAAAACACACAAACACACACATGACGGTCAGCTGCTGTAAATGTTCTCTCTCTATCGCACCACCATCCGCAGTCGGCCTTTATTCCTCTCGGAGGCTTAATTAGCCTGATAAGGGACCGGATGTGTATAATCACGACCCGGCCCCGCCCTCTGCCCTGTCACAGAAGGATAGATACTATTAATACTAAACACTAGAAGAATGTTGTTCATGTTGGGTTATTTTCTGAACACAGGATTATAAAGAGGTGGTTATTGAAAGATGGAGAGGCGCAAATTATACTTGACCTGACAACAAACATGCAATGCTTAAGTATTGTTACTCATTTCACATACAGTACAGTAAAGGGCTGTTCAGACTGAACATGTTCTTGTGCTAAAAAAGCAAGAAGCAGCACAAAACAAAGAACAGAACGTAGGTGTCACAACATTTTTAAAGTTTTTTACCTTGACACATCATCCAAAAAACATAGTGCTCCTTCACAAAGCGCTAGCAACTACGGTCAAAAACGTCCATCTGCCGCATGTTTACATGAAAAAATGTGATTCAGAAACGTGCAGACAGAGACAAAAAAGGGTTTGGTGTGAACCAATGAAGAGAGGGAAGTCTTAAAGGTACAATGAAAAAACACAGCCGGTTTAATTCTAAGGGTCAGAAAGAATGTGGACAATGGTCATGAAAACCTCAATGCAACCTGGTCTCAAACAATCACATTACTGCAATTACATTTTTGGCTAAATTACATTTACGTCGCTTGTTCAATGTATCACAGCAGCTTCCTGCTGAAAAAAACACTAGAGGCACTAAAACAACAATGACTTTTTCCAACAACAATTTCGATTATGAGCTGATTGTCAGTTCATAAACAATTAATTTTGCACACAATGCTAACTCTTTTATTGCAGCGCATACAGTTTAACGTTTGCATTACATAACCAACTACTTCTGCAAGCTAATGAATTTCAGACTGAGATCAGGGGGTGGTATGATATGACCCTTTTAAAACATGTCTTGCACTGTTGGGACATGGTGGTTATTTATGAATAACCGCTTGAGGGAACATGTGTGAAATTAATTTGGTGCTGTCATTAACCACATTAAACTTGGCTCTTGCCTCGTATTAGCACTTTTTGAAACTGTCACAGTGTTGTGGCACAAGAGCTTGAACTTAGAAGAAAAGAAAGTCTAGCACGGGGTTGGCAACCTATGGCTGGCACTCCAGCAATGGCGAGATAGGAGTAGACTATTTTATAGAGTCTATTCAAAATATAAATTTAACCCAGAAATAAAGTTTTAGGATTTTGCATTTTTTGCATTAAAGTTTTGATTTACTGAAAAGGGCTAAATAATTGATTGGCTTGTTAAAGTGAATGGTTTGCATGCTGGCAAATTAAATGGCATTAATAGTGTTTAATCTCCCATTCAGGTGATGAAAACACTGCGTGATTATGAGGAAGGATTACATCAAGATATATTGGAATGCAGGTGTGAAAAACTGCATATAAATAAAAGCTCGCTGTAAAATTTCCACTCTCGCTGTTGCTTGCATACAAAATAAGAAATATTTAAGAATCCACACAATTTCTTAATCAGTAATCAAATAAGGAAATTAGTTAACTCATTGTGTACAAATGGACAGGTTTTCTTTCATTAAAGCAATTAAGATGCTCTTTGAAAATTCACATGCAGGACCGTGATTATGTCATATTCATTCAATTAGAAAAATCCAAAACAGAAACATTTTCACAAGTGGACATGCACATATTTTTATTTTATTTATTTTTTGACCAGGAAAATTAAAAAAATGGCACTCCATGTCTAAAGGTTTGCCGACCCCTGGTCTAGCAGATGCCTCACATTTACAAAGCATACTTTGAATAGTATGTGATAGACACGATATCCAGTGGAGAGATGGCATACTGGAAAGAGAATGAAATATTACAGATACATTGAAGAGGAGTGAAGTGTCAATAAAGAATAGTGCCTGGAGAGAGCCAGAGTCTGAGTTTGCATTTGTCTAATGAACACGAATGCTGGATACTTGTGGTTTATGTTTTATTTAATCAAGCTATAAGAAATGGAAGTGCAGCGTAGTTCTAGCGGGAAGACTAGCAGCTGTACATCATCACACCATTAGCGGGGTAATTCCTAGCCAATCACATGTAAGCCGCTGCTTTACAAGTTTGCTCACAATCTATCACATTGCTGATTCAGTGTGCTAAAACACAGGCAACCTCCTCCACCCCACCACCACAAGCTGAGCCCTGTCCCGCACGGGGGTAGGCTCCTCGCCCCTGCCTCCAATCTCCGGCAGGATATGGTGGTTCCGGGCACAACTCCCTCGGACCGCCGGACGGGGCCTACGCCAAAGAGAGAGATATTACTTTCTGTTTTACATTTATCAAATAAATGGCATCTTAAACTTCACTCAAGTCTGCGTGTCTTCCTGATAGAACTACAGCTTATAGCTGTGTAAGCTCATATTGCAATGCATTAAGAGGTACTGAATGAACTAAATAGGAAGACCAAAGAATAAAGGAAAAACAAAATTAGGTTCCAACAATTGAAATGATATATTTTCATCTTTGCACTATTGACTGTGGTCTGAAATGTACAGATTGGCATGACAGTTGTCTTTCATTTCAAAACTACTGATGGAAAATGAAGAGCTCATCCGCATTACCTTGATGTCGTATCAGACACGCCATTGAACAAGTTCCATCTGATTGAGCCATTTTGCTGAAACAATGGCTCCGTTATGTATCATGTCACAGTAGCATCATCTAGACAAACCCCACATGTTACAGCAGATGGGTACATTAATCTCTACAGAGAAAGAGAGATTTCGAGGGGCAGAGAGAGGAAAAGCAAGATGAGAAACTCTACTCCAGACAGACATTTTGCAGATTTCACACAACAACTCATTCCCAAAGTTGACATTTGTGTACTTTGAAATATGACCAGTTTTACAGTTATAATAGCTACTGATAAGGCCTCTCACACCAAGAGCAAAACAAAAAAGCACTGCATTAACAAGCTTAAATGACAGGTACAATCCATCTGACAAACACAGATTTCCCTCGTTTTAAAGCAAAATAGCCTACAACTCACATACAACTCACATACAACAAAGACGGTCATTACTTAATTAGCTGAAGTGTGCAAGTTTTACATAAAAACATTGAATTACACTGCTTTCTATGTTTGAGCATCCATCTATGAGACGCATGTCTCGGATGTCAACAAGTCATACAGCAAATGTATATGAAGACCTTTATGATTTAGAATAACTGATTCAGATGTTAGATACTTTCCAGATGAACAGTTCTAAAATAGACATCTCGGAGACATACGTGTGCTGTCTAGTTTCGATTGCACTGTGTTGGTCTGAACAATTGAAGAAAATATCAAATTATTTCTATCAGGAATGACTCGAAATGATTGGAGTTAATAGGAATGTAGAGATATTCAGATAATTTGGCATAAGTCCTATGGTTCAGAGCTCAGATACCTGCTCGAACCATCAGAAGGCAAAAATGGTGGGGGAAAGGAGCTTTCACACGTTGCACTGTGTTGGTCTGAATGGCCTCTAGTCTTTTAGAAATGCTTTAGCCATTAGATATCTGAACAATTGAAGAAAGTATCAAATTATTCTCACTCAAAGTCCTCTACGGTGTCGCCAAATAGGCCGATCTGGGAGCTGGGGGCGTTGAGAAAGCGAGCCTTGTCAGGGTCCCTCATCCCTCATCAGCTTAGCACCTTGGCCTGGTGGACTTGCAGGAGGGCCAGCAGCACTATAGGCCTTGGTCGCCAGAGACGATGTCAACCTACAGGCCTTGGAGGGGAGTGATGGTCGATCCCGCCAGGTGGTGGCGTTTTGCAGGCACAGGTGCACCGCAACATGACTCGAAATGATTGGAATTAATAATAATGTAGAGAGCCATCAGAAGGCAAAGACGGTAGGGAAAGGAGCTTAACCCTATGGCAGGATGGGACCTAAACTGGTGGTCATGGGACATTGGGTGGTGAAAAAACAAGGCTTTACGAATGATGAAGGAGCTGTGTGAGCTTATAAAGCAGAGACTAGATTGTGATTGGATGAGATGCCTGATTGAATGAAAGTGTGAAGACCACATCCTGCTAGAACTACCACTTACACTTCCATTTCTATCAATGTCATCAGAATTGAATTGTTTCTGAAAAAAGAAAACGGTTTCTGTGCATACCCCGAAATGAAATCTTGCAGGCAAATGTAAGCAGTAATGCTTACTTGACTTGCAATGAAGGGAATATAGAAGTGCAATTGAGGACATTGTCAACAAATTTACATTTACATTTATGTATTTGGCAGATGCTTTTATCCAAAGGGACTTACAGTGCACTTATTACAGGGACAATCCCCCCCGGAGCAACCTGGAGTTAAGTGCCTTACTCAAGGACACAATGGTGGTGACTGTGGGGATCGAACCAACGACCTTCTGATTACCAGTTATGTGCTTTGATATGATATGCACCTAGCTGGTCTCGACTACAATACTGTCCCAACCAGCCTGACACATCAACATTGACTCAATCAATGGCCTGAGTTTGGGGAGGGAGTATCTGATTGTTCGACCAATTGAATGAGGAGGGAGTAATCAGGAAAGCTGTTTGAAAACAAGTTTTGCAATTGCATTTGGTGACACTTTTTGTTTTGTGGGGATATTCAGTTATTGTATGAATAGGCCTAAATTAAGTCATACATTTAATACATTAAATTGAGAAAACAACCTTGTATGAAATATCATTGAATATTACTGTTAAAAGGTCATCGTTTTGCCCCTTTTGAGTCTGCTAACATGTCCAAATGTCACTTTGAATCACGTCTGAGCTCAAGACTGCATAAGACAGTGTGACAGCACATGATTAAATCTATCCTAACCGATTACATACTCTCTGAGTCGATGTGACACGCATAATCAACCCCATCACTAAGAAGAAAATTGCTTTGCATTGCTCTGTGAAACTCCGAATGCATTACATACCATAAGTCAAGTGCAGTTGGTGTACATTATTGCAACAAACACATTAAGATGAATAAATAAATACTGTTTTGTCATTAGCACAGATGGCATATGAATTGCTAATATGATGCATTGCTTCATTACTAATGGATCAGCTTTAACAATGATATGGCTCTCGTTGGCTGTAGATGGTTTACCTTTGTAATAAAGTCTGGTCCTCATAAAAAAAAAAAGGCATAATCCGAAATCTGCCCATACAAATGTAATTCCTCTTAGTACAAAGATATATTTACATGAATAGTATTATTAATAATAGTATAAAAAATAAATGTAGTGAAGGGAATTCAAACTCTATTGATGAGCATATAAACAAATGTACCTGCTGTGAAATGCTAGTGGCAGGACTCCTAAGCAACCAAATTGGCCCGGTCGCTAGGGAGGGTAGAGTCACATGGGGTAACCTCCGCGTAGTTGCTGTAATATGTGGTTCTCGTTCTTGGTGGGGCGCGAGGTGAGTTGCGTGTGGATGCCGCGGAGAATAGCGTGAAGCCTCCACGTGAAGGTACCTCTGTAACGCACTCAACAAGCCACGTGATAAGATGCAAGGATTGACATCTCAGACGCGGAGGAAACTGAGCCACTCAGATTGAGGCAAATCACTACGCAACCACAAGGACTTTGTAAAGTAACACTGCCAGAAATAACTTTTTGAGATTAATCCCAGATATTTGAAGGATTTGGTGTTTCAAGGCAAAGCATTCTGAGAGAAAACGCTGTTTTATTTGGAAGCAGTCCTGAAAAAGTAAAAGTAGTCATACAAATAATTTTATTGACAACCATATTATCTGATGATATATTGATGTAAACAGTGCAGCAATTACAACGTTATAATACTATTAAAATGATGCCATTAAAATATTTAGAATGAGCTCATAGGGCAGATGTTTGTGTGTGTGTATATACTAAACAACAAACTAGCACAGACATTCAAGTTAGGCGTGTACAGCGAACAATTATCTGTATTTGTTCATATGACAAAATTATCTGTTTCTGTCTTTGTATTCAGATAAAACCAGAAGTGTGTCAAAACACATTTTTAATTGTTACTCTTACATTTATAGTTTATTTTAATAAAATATGCCTTGACACTGGGGCTGAGAGCTGGGCCCGGGCCGGGGCGGAGCTGCCTGGGGTTTTACTGCCACAGGGTCACGCCCTCGGAGAGTAGACGGGGTGCAGGATCTTGAGCCGCGGCAGAGAAAGATATGTTGGTTGGCCTCCGTCTGCTTCTTCACCACCATGAACTGCTGGGCAAAGTCTCCTACGGTGTCGCCAAATAGGCCGATCTGGGAGATGGGGGCGTTGAGAAAGCGAGCCTTGTCAGGGTCCCTCATCTCGAGCAGATTCAGCATAGCGCCTTGGCCTGGTGGACTTGCAGGAGGGTCATGGCGTGCAGGGCGGAGGCGGCCTGTCCAGTGCCACTGTAGGCCTTGGTCACCAGAGACGATGTCAACCTACAGCAGGGGAGTGATGGTCGATCCCACCAGGTGGTGGCGTTTTGCAGGCACAGGTGCACCGCAACAGCCTTATCCACCTGAGGGAGTCTGTGTATCTGTGGACCGCCCCGCAGTCAAGGGTAGTGAGAGCAAAAAAAAAGGTGCCCTCCGTGACTTCGTCAACTCATCGTGCACCTCCGGGAAGAAAGGAACTGGGGGGGCATGGCTGTGAGCAGTGCCCTGTGCCCAAAACCAATTGTCTAGCCGCGAGGGCTGAGGGGAGGATGGAGGGTTCCAGTCCAGCCTAACACTCGCGGCGGGCCGGGCAAGCATAGGTCGAGTCCTGAGCATCGGAGTCCGCCATGACACTCTCCGATGCAGCGTAAAAAATCTCATCCAGCTTGGGGGGTCCGAAAGAGACATCAGACTGGCCGTAAGGTGAGCCATTCTCATCTCGGACCCGGATGGAGGCAGATGAGCATGCTGGGGAACAGGTAGTCTGCAGGGTTTTACCCAGCGAAACCGCGCCAGTTGAACTGAACAAAATCTCCCCCAGCGCCAGCCACGCCTGCCCTATACCCGTGGGTAGAAGGTGCGATGTGGGGTGCGGCTGAAGTGGCTTTCCCCTGGACAACGTTGCCATGGTCATGTTCTCACAATCCGGGAATAACAGAAGGATGGAAGGGCATCTTGAAAAAGACGTTCAACGTCCAAGTGCTTGCTCTTTTAGAGAATAAACTCTTTTTTTGGTGGCTGTCGAAGCGCCCAGGGGTGTAGTCTGCACTGGGGTGCAGAGAAGAGAAAAGCAGCTGATTTGCACCGTATCACCAACAGCATACACTCTTGTTATAGTTGAATGGAACAGCAGTAGATTTATTCAGCTCGCTGAAACACAACCGCCCGGCTCTGAAGAAAAAATCTGTCTGAACAGACGCACGCTTCCCTCCTTTTATACCCGTATGTCCGGGGGAGGGGCATGCAAATTCTGTTTGCCAATTCTCATTGGCCTTTACTCAAAGATAAGTGGTAACCGAGGCTCTCAAGAGAGACCCCTAGTGTTACTACATTGACACAACGTCGAGTGAGTGACAGAAGAGGAAATATAAATTCAAACATTAAAATAAAATACAAAATTAAATCAATATAGCCTGCAAACAGGTTAAAGTTTGGTAAGTCTATCAGGAATTTTTTACAACCTGGTCTCATGAGACCAGGCTGAATTTTTATGATAGGACACAATTATTTAGTTAAATAATAATGTTCAATTTATATAGCACCTTTCCAGAGTTCAAGAACACTCAAATTTAGCACAGTTTAAAGAAGAAGGAAAAAAGACGGACCATGTTTTAGTTTCTTTGTTTTACATAAGCAGGTTATATTCCTAATAGATGAATACTCTATGGAGAATTGAAACCTTTATGGAGCAAGTCTTAACCAGATAATTACTCTAATCACTGATGTGGATATAAATGTGTTCAACTTTAAGAGACGAGCTCCGAAATCACTGCAGATCTGGAATGTAACATCACGCTCTGGTTTAGGCTATAAATAAACACACAAGAATCGTGTGATACATTAACAGACGTTGCAAGAAGTGGAACGTGTATATGATGTTGTATCTTAATATTATACTTGATAAGCTCCAGATGCGCATATTTAACAGAGACCACAAACGGAGTCAAGACAACACCTGTCGGATCAGAAATCACACCATGTGCATTTCCATTCATTACACTTCAGAAATATTGACTGCACAGATTCATAAATTAATTGTAAATTTGGATATGTTTAGTTAAAATGTCGCTTTATTCTTGAGCTTCTTGGATAATCAAACTAATATTTTTTTATATTATTTGGATGAATCCATTATTCTTTTTCAAGTCATTATTTGCGCCTTTCCGAATAGGGTATTCAGCTTCGGGTACATCCCTAATTCAAGTGTTCACACACACACACACACACACACACACACACACACACACACACACACACACACACACACACACAAAGATAATGAACACCAGAGGTAGAGGGATTCTACAGAAAGCACGAGGGAGAGGGAATTAGAGTCCAATGTGCTGAAGTGCTCCATTCGAGAGCTCCACAATGGAGGCCCACCCTTGCCCGTGGCACTGAGAAGGTTGTTTCCTGGGCAACAGAGAGCTCAGAGCAGGGCATCGGTCTCTGAAGTGTGTATGAAGAGCTGTGGACCTGAGCCAATAGTTAATCTCAGCAACAGAACCACTGATAGAAGTTAAGTCACACTAACACACACACACACACACACACACACACTCGCGCGCACACACACACACACACACACACGGTTACAGTGGCATAGCAGTCACAAAAACTCAGAATTTGTTTTATCTTTTGCACCCAGTATCAACTATATAGCCAAGAACTCATGATAAATATGTTTTCTGACATGATTATTTGTTCAAAGACAGAAAGGAAAACTAAAAAACAAAATGTCTAGATGTCTACACAAACAAAATCAATGTCCTGACCTTCAATTCAGTATTCGGGATCCATTTGGTTTGTTGTTTCTCTGTTTTAGAGGTCTTTAAATATAATTTTTCTCACTAGAAAGTTTTTGTCAACAGCATGGAATGGATTGCTGTTCTGAAAAACTTATCTCAATAAAATCTTGACACCACTCACTGTCACATGCTTTCCTTTGAAAATGTTCCCACTTCTTTTTCCAAACAGAGAATGTCATCCATTCACTCTCTTGTTTACTTATTTATTTCAGGTCTGAGTCGGACTACATTAGCTTCCATTCTGAGGTGTGAAGTAGCACTCTCACACACTATTCTTTCTCTGTAACACACACACATGCACATAAACTGTCACGTTTCACACGTTTTGCGGATGGGGACTGCATTAGTAAGCACGGGAGATATTAATAAATCTTCTGGAACCTTCCAAGATAGATGCTGGTGGTAAAAACATCTCTCTTTCTCTCTTTATCTATAACCCACAAAGTATGCACACTCATACAGTATATTAGATTAACATGCTCCCATTGGTGCTGACATTCTTAAGGAGCTCAGTGTCAGCACAGACGTGTATTTGAGCAGTTTTCATATGCTCATCTACAGTAATGATGTGCTTAAGAGAGCCAAAACTATCACTCATTCTCAACTCTTAGCTTAATGAAGTCATACTGTATTGACTCACAAACACACACACACACACACACACACACACACACACACACACACACACACACACACACACACACACACACACACACACAGTAAATACACAAAAATGCTCCTGAAATTATATAATGAAGTTCAAATTTCTCTTGTGCATGTGGAAACACTTATGACATCAATAATGTCTGGAAAAACATTCTATTTCCTGCCACATGTCAAGATGCTGTCAGAATACACTGCATGTATATGTACATATGTGCTATAATACATAGTCAGACAAACATTTATAACCATGTTTTGATTAAACTGATAATGAGCTGAGAGAGAACAAAAGTTGTAAGAAAAAGAGTCATTTCATACATCTATCCCATATATTATATTTCCATTTATTATATTCCTAATTTTTCAAGTAAATAATAATAATAAAAAAAAAACAATCTGCGCCTCCATATGGAGACAATTTAACAAAAGTCTTTCTGAAAAATTGTGCAAGTGTAGCATGCATAAAAATGTCAGGCAATTCCACTGATACACAATAGTATTCATGTGCTGTCACAAAATTACCTTTACCTTAACAATGAGAGTAAATAAGCTTGAACTGATTGTATCAAAGGCAAATATTTGATTGAAAAATATATATAATCTCAAGGAAGATGTCTGACATGTTCAGACAAACTATTATCTTTCAATACTTATGGGCAATGGCAGTGTAAAATAATGGTCGTTTTCTATAAAAAAGTCTATAAATTATATTTTATATCATTAATTTTGTAAAATCACGATCAATTATAAGACATGCAAAAACAACAACAACAACAACGGTGCACTGTGAATTCATCAAGTGTATGTCAAAAGTTCAGCTGCTGAAATCGGTCTGGGTTTCCTGAATTTCAAATTACTGCCCCCGGTGGCCGAAGCTGGAAATGTTGTTAAACTAATGGGTACGTATGAGCTCTAGTTTCCGCATTAAATGTCCACAGAGTGGCGCTAAAAGTAAGTTGCATTTTTAGTTATAAATGATGTAATACAGTCAACAAGACACTTTCCCGTATCCCAGGGGTCGGCAACCTTTTTGACATTAAGTGCCATTTATTATTTTCCTTGTTAATCATCAAAAGCTCATCTTGTGTGCGATACAATTTGATAATTTCCAGTTAGTTTTCTGGTAGAATTAATCTGATTTTAAATCAGACTAAGACTTTTGAACCTGACTATATGTGTTTCTTGTGTATTGTCCCTTTCCCCTTAATTACGTAGTTTAAAAGACACCATTGTTGTTTAAGGAACAGGTGGGTGTGCTTGGATGAACATCTGAAAAATGTATAACAGTGCTTTCTTACTGATATCATGTGTTACAAAATGGAAAAAAGGAACAAACAAAAGAAGACTTATACTGGCTGCCATCTGCTCTATGCGTCTGACTCAAAGCTGACACGTTTACTTGCTCAACTCACCGAAAGCGCTGCGATATCGCTGAATGATTAGCACTCGTCTGCTATTGACTAGCACAGATTCATCACTCTTTAATAGTGTTTGGCTTCCCATTCAGCTCATAACTAAATAAACACGCTGCGTAATTACGTTGAAGGATTACAAAAAGTGGTATATTAGCATGCCAAATTCAGGTGCGACGGACTTCATGTAAATAAAATACATACTCCTTTCAAACAAAGGTGCCCAGATATCTTTGTGTCTTTGTGTATTGTCTATTGATGCCGAGGCAGTTGCAGTGACATCATAATAAAAGCATTTCAATAAGGGAGCAGATCGGACAAGCTGTGCCTTATCAGCGAATGATAATAGCTCTCCTTTCTTCTGAATTATAATTACACATTAATAGAGTGTGTAAAAGCAGAGCCATTCACTCTTGCTCTCATGAAAACATGAAGTATTTTATTGTTCCCCTGATTGGACTATGAGTCAGACATATAGGGTAAATGTGTGTACACTTCTAGTCTCTTTCTCTCTCTTGCATAGACTTCTCTGGCCGATGCACATTTAAATGGCCTGTTATTGTGTTGTTGGTGCTTTGCAGGAGATTAATTGGAGCAATTCAGAACTCAACGACATACATCTGTAAACATTATTCAGGAGAGTTACAGCTTTACTGAGAAAGAATGAGGAAATGGGAAACAAGGTTGTATGACAAGCACACTAAAGCAGGGGAGGGGTGGAGGGATACGAGAGGGTGACGGGAGGATGGGAGGGATAGAGGAAAGAAAGGAACAGTATTTCTGGGACAAGGTGATCATATGCCATATTGCATCAGGGGAATGTGCTCATCTTTGTATGGAGATATCCGTACAGTCACAAAGTTCTCTGCTCTCCTCCTCTAGGTAGGGCAAGAAGAAAGAATAGTAACATCCAAACTTACACAGATAACCTTAATGTTTAACAATGCATTGTGTGTTAAATTAAAGTCAGCAGACATGCACAGTTCCACAGATCTCTTCCTGAAGTGACTGAGGGTGTTGCGCTAGTGTGGGCACACCTCCGGATAACTCGTCACAATGAGCTTCGCCTGTGTGCCAATTTCTGTGATATGCACATAATTTCCACTTTGGGTAGAGAGAGACTGTGCTGCCCTTACCACTTAAAGTGATGTTAACCTGTCTGCTCCCTCTGGACCCACACGACTCTCGTCCTTTCCCTCTCTGCAATTCTTTCTCTTTGGTTTATTTTTAGTGGAAAGAAGGAGAGGGTCACCTCTAGCCCCCTTCACTTTACACACACACACACACACACACACACACACACACACACACACACACACACACACACACACACACACACACACACACACACACTAGGTCCACTCAGGGAATGGGGTATTGTTGTCTTTAGAAGCAGTGTAATTAATTAATTCAACCTGGTAATTAAGCATTTGCCTTAGTAAACAATACATTTAAGTGCCTTTGGAAAGCAGTCTTGTGTCCTGAAGGACCTCAGCTCTTTGTCTTTAGTTCACTGCCTGCATAAAGGGAATTAAAAGCAGTACAATAGCAAACATTTAGAGCCAAGTGTGCTTTTAGACATGCATTTAGTTCACGCTGTAATGCCAATTACACAAGGTAGAGAGATCCTCCCTGAACATCGTGTCTAAGGTGAGTTTGCAAATTCATATTTAAGGACTGAATTGATGTTCAGTGTAAATGCTGATCAATTCGGATATTATTTTCTGATTTGAGCAAATACATTGAAGTACATACATGTTTAAATACTGTGGACAACATACAAACCAAATGCTTTTTACACTTGACACTTGTTGCTTTCTTAAAATCAACGTGGAATGAAAATTGACCCCATTTACTTATTCTGCAATATTCATTGGTTAGACCAAATTTGTTAATAGAAATATTTTTCAGGCAAACTTTTAATCAAAATGTAATACAGTAACTGGTTGTTTGGTCTCTGAAATGACTTTCCCTTTAAGATTGCGAAAATGCAAAATGTGTTGTGAGAGTTTCACACCTGCACTAAAGGAATATTCTGGGTTCAATACATGTTAAGCTCAATTGCTGGCATTTTGGCATAATGTGTGTTACATCGTCCATCCTTTTCTTTAAAAAGAGCAAAAAGTGAAGTTACAGCGAGGCACTTACAATGGAAGTGAATGTGGCCAATTTGTGGAGGCTTTAAAGTCAGAAATGTGATTTTTAGATTTTTTAAATTACATTAATTGTTCTGTTAAAACTCATGTATTATTTGAGCTGTAAAGTTGCGTATATCATAATTTGTACGGTCACTTTAGGGTTTTAATGTTTGTTGATATTACATCATGACAACGAAGATGTAAATCTGGCTATAACTTTACACAAAAAGGTTTGTTAGCAATTGTATCACACTAAAATCATGTTAATACTTTTGAAATAGTGAGTATTTTAATGTTTACATATTGGCCCCAATTCACTTCCATTGGAAGTGCCTCACTGGAACACAGATTTGAGTTTGTGTTTATTAAAGAAGGGCAAGTCTAAATCAACTCTTATGCCACAGATGCTGTCAACTGAGCTTAACTTGTATTGAACACGGGATATTTATTTAAAGATGAAGAACATAAAAGTAATTTCATTTCCTGTGAAGAAAAATCCCCTTGTGTAGCTGCGTGATGAGGAATGCTGCATGTGAATTAAAATGTAAACAGACTTACAGAATAATTTGACCAATTATCTACAGTAATGAATATTGTAATGGTGGTCTAACCCTGTCATTACCACTGTGGATGTTAAAGTATTAAGACTTGTAAATCATTCAATTGTAATGTAACTGTACTTGCTTTCCATCTGCCAAATATACAAACGGCAATAACTATGTACACTATTTTCTTCTATAAAATGCAAAGATTGATGGGCATGCAACACACGGTACTATGTGATATTACATAATGAGTGGTCTATAATCATTTAAAGCAAAGGCAAGTGTAAACACCTTAAATTTTGTTTTAAATAATTGTTTTCATGCAAAATACAAAATGAATCTAAGGATAATAACATAATGCATTTATTTTATTTAAAAGTAAGATATCTTAAATATTTAAGAAATGTGCTAAATATAACTTTGAATGTATTAAATCTTTCAAGCTAAAAAAAAAAAAAAAAAGATTGAAGAAATAAAAGGGGCTAAAAGTTTCTCGGAATTGGGGGAAAATAGAACCAGGAATCACTAAGAAAAAAGTGCCATTTTCATTCTTATAAAAGATGGAGGAATATGGAAAAGCAGTTACGCACTCCATAAAGAGAGCAAGAATAGAGGTGTTTGGCAGCTGCCTCTCATTTAGATTTTTTCACCTTTGTTTCATTCGTTTTTTTAAGAGCGAAAAGCAGCAGAGAGAGAGCTGTTCTTCAGCGGGTGTCATCACCTTAAAAGCATTGAAAGGTGTTAAAATTGCTATTCAACAATGTCTTCTGTTCTATTCCTGTAACGCCAAACCAGCTGTCTTGAGCTCACACAGGTGTGTGTGCGTGTGTGTGTGTGCTGTATGTTTCTGAAATCTGCAGGTAATAATTTAATGTGAATATTTATAATATATAATCATATATGTGAAGTTGTTTGGCACTTTCATACATGTTAATGCTCTTAGCAAATAATGTATCCTTGTGTTCCAAGGAATAAAGAAAGACCGGTATGGAATGACTTTGTCCGAGTATAAACAATGACTCTCCATGTTTTATGAGAACTTTCCTTCGACATAATGGTTTTCATACTGTGCAAACTATATATTCTATCCCCTAAACCCAACACATCCCCTAAACCCAACACAACCCCTAAACCCAACACATCCCCTAAACCCAACACATCCCCTAAACCCAACACATCCCCTAAACCCAACACATCCCCTAAACCCAACACAACCCCTAAACCCAACACATCCCCTAAACCCAACACAACCCCTAAACCCAACACATCCCCTAAACCCAACACATCCCCTAAACCCAACACAACCCCTAAACCCAACAAATCCCCTAAACCCAACACAACCCCTAAACCCAACACAACCCCTAAACCCAACAAATCCCCTAAACCCAACACAACCCCTAAACCCAACACATCTCCTAAACCCAACACATCCCCTAAACCCAACACAACCCCTAAACCCAACAAATCCCCTAAACCCAACACAACCCCTAAACCCAACACATCCCCTAAACCCAACACAACCCCTAAACCCAACACATCTCCTAAACCCAACACATCCCCTAAACCCAACACATCCCCTAAACCCAACAAATCCCCTAAACCCAACACATCCCCTAAACCCAACACATCCCCTAAACCCAACACAACCCCTAAACCCAACACATCCCCTAAACCCAACACAACCCCTAAACCCGACACATCTCCTAAACCCGACACATCCCCTAAACCCGACACAACCCCTAAACCCGACACAACCCCTAAACCCGACACAACCCCTAAACCCGACACATCCCCTAAACCCAACACATCCCCTAAACCCAACACAACCCCTAAACCCAACACATCCCCTAAACCCAACACATCCCCTAAACCCAACACAACCCCTAAACCCGACACATCCCCTAAACCCGACACATCCCCTAAACCCAACACATCCCCTAAACCCAACACATCCCCTAAACCCAACACAACCCATAAACCCAACACACCCCCTAAACCCAACACATCCCCTAAACCCAACACATCCCCTAAACCCAACACATCCCCTAAACCCAACACAACCCCTAAACCCAACACAACCCCTAAACCCAACACATCCCCTAAACCCAACACAACCCCTAAACCCAACACACCCCCTAAACCCAACACATCCCCTAAACCCGACACAACCCCTAAACCCAACACAACCCCTAAACCCAACACATCCCCTAAACCCAACACATCCCCTAAACCCAACACATCCCCTACACCCAACACAACCCCTAAACCCAACACATCCCCTAAACCCAACACATCCCCTAAACCCAACACATCCCCTACACCCAACACAACCCCTAAACCCAACACATCCTCTAAACCCAACACATCCCCTAAACCCAACACAACCCCTAAACCCAACACAACCCCTAAACCCAACACAACCCCTAAACCCAACACACCCCCTAAACCCAACACACCCCCTAAACCCGACACAACCCCTAAACCCGACACAACCCCTAAACCCGACACAACCCCTAAACCCAACACACCCCCTAAACCCGACACACCCCCTAAAACCGACACAACCCCTAAACCCGACACAACCCCTAAACCCGACACAACCCCTAAACCCAACACATCCCCTAAACCCAACACATCCCCTAAACCCAACACAACCCCTAAACCCAACACAACCCCTAAACCCAAAACAACCCCTAAACCCAACACAACCCCTAAACCCAACACAACCCCTAAACCCAACACAACCCCTAAACCCAACACACCCCCTAAACCTAACACAACCCCTAAACCCAACACACCCCCTAAACCCAACACATCCCCTAAACCCAACACACCCCCTAAACCTAACACAACCCCTAAACCCAACACAACCCCTAAACCCAACACATCCCCTAAACCCAACACATCCCCTAAACCCAACACATCCCCTAAACCTAACACAACCCCTAAACATAACCTTCAACTTTCTGCATTTTTACAATTTGAAAAAACATAATTTAGTATGATTTACCATGAGCTGTTTTCCTCATGGGGACCAACAAAATGTCCCCACAATGTCAAAAATGTTGGGTTTTGCTATCCTTATTGGGACATTTGGTCCCCACAAAGTGACACACACACACACACACACACACACACACACACACACACACACACACACACACAGACACACACACACATACAGATCCCCTCTTTGAATCGGCCTCTTGGTTTGGGCTCTGTTCAAATGCTGTCTCCCCTTTCAAGTAATTTGCCCTTTTGCAAATGCACTAGGTAAGAAAACAACACAGATAAGTGGAATAATGGAGAGATTGATATAAAGAGAGGGAGAAAGTAGCGTTAGAGGTGTAATTGAAAGAGAAGTGATAAGAGCTCAACTCAGCCGTCGCACCCTAAACCAGTATCCCGTTTCAGCCCTCCCCTCTTTTTCATTCTTCTTCTCTCTTGTCCCTTTCACTTCTGCTCTGGTCCACTGACTACATGCCACTCGAGTTAACTGATAACTTGACGGCTCTATTGACTGACTCCGACCCCCCCATCCCCCTTCATCTTTTCTCTACTTGTTAGTGTGTGTTTGTGTGTGTTTGCTTCTAACACAAGGAACTCTTTGTTGAGCCATAATGTACATGTTCACTAAAACCTTTATGTCAAAAGAGGTAGAGAATTCCATTTTGCCTGAGAGGAACCCAAAAGAATAATGTCCCACTTAACAGTAAAACACTCCTTCAGCAGGTTGTTCCCATCATCCAAACATTTGTAAGGGTTCGCGGCCTCCTGTATTCAGTTGCATCAGCCGGTGTTTAAAGGGTGGACGGTGAGAGACCAGCCCTCGAGTGAGGGAATGATCTGACGAGAGAGCTGGGTATCATTGCTCACAGGGGTTTTTAGTTTGTTGTTTGTTTACCCTCTTTCCTGCCCTTGCAGGTGTCTTTTTCTCTCTCCCTCTGTGTGTCTCTGCCCTCCAGGCCAGAGAGGGTATGTTTGTGTAAGGTACAGGAGGTAGGAGAGGAAAGGATGGCTTTAGCCAGAAGGTTAATTCTGTTTTTCCTTCTTCTATCTCTGCTAACAATCCTGTCTAGAAAGAGAGAACAAAAGAAAACAAGACAAAACAAACAAAAGAACAGACAAGAACAGATCACATCAGTTGTGTTTAGCAGATGTTCTCGACAATTTTGACTCCAAAGGACCCATTTTCCAAGACAATATTTAACCTCATCCAGAAATTTGGAGTGTTAAGTTTATTAACTCTTTCCCCGCCAGCGTTTTTAAAAAAAAGTTGCCAGCCACCGCCAGGGTTTTTGACGATTTTCGCTAAATTTTAATGGCCCGCAGAATATTTTCTTCCATGAATATATGAAGATGCTATCACAATAAAGATCTGAGCCTCTGCTTTTAGGCAAAAAAAACGATTTTATTTTATCTTCATTTGTTCTTTTTTTATTGCGACTTGAACAGAGGTCGGTTTTGTCAAAAAACAACATTTCAGACAAAAAGCTGAGAAAAAGGCATTTTTATGTCTGATATTTTGAGCTTCTCAATACTCCACTTCTTCACGTTTGAGACGATCGCAGTCTGTTTCTTTGATCAAAGAGTTGCGTACTCTTTCAAAACATGCGGAGGGGTCTTCCTTACCGTATAACACCTAAAACACAGAAACCCGGAAAATTCAGTGTTTGGCGGGGAAGCGTTTTTTCATAAAACACGGAAAAAAGCACAATACATTTAGCTCTTTCATTTAGTTAGCATTTTTTAATCACTTTTTTCTAATATATCTTTATATATATATATATCATGTTCAAACGCACACTTGTTGCTGCACATTCTATACTGATGTGCCAAATTGCAACATTGCTTGGCAACTGTAACTAGCAACAGTTTGGATCATGAACTATAATATTTCGTGTATGAAAACAAACCCAAATCCCACTGAACTTTAGAATTCTAATTTCATTTCGAATTTTCCAAAATAAGGAACTACTGAACTTGCAACTGACCTTCAATAAATCATTCCTTTTTCTTTGTATTTACTTTAACTTAAAAATGTGATGAAGGCAAAGCTAGATGTAATGTTTTGTGTATATACCCTAACTGAGCACTTTATTAGGTGCACCTCTACAACTACGTCCAATTATACAGAAACAATTAAAAAATTTTTAAATTGTTTTGGTTCCTGGTTTTAAGTGTTATTTCATAATTGCTAATGCCTTACAAGTAGAGAAAATGGCTATTATTCGCCACAAACTCTGCTTTTGTGACCAGGACAGTGATATTTTGAAAGATACTTATTTTCCAGAACATTCTAGATAGATTTGGTGCTGAGTAAACTTGTAGAACTTTCTAGAACTTTCCAGTAATATAAATATTAGTATACATACAGGTGCCTTAAGCCCACCAGTTCAGTTTAGTTCCAGCTGTCTAAGTGGATACATATCTGCATTATTCTGAGATTCTGAGGCTGCAAGCATCTGGCAGATGCATTTTGCTATGTCTGCAGGCAATTTATCAAGATAAGAGCGAAAAAGTACTCCGTGGAAGCATCTGCAAGATGTGTGAGGCCTACAAGGCATATTTTTGCATTCCTGTCGGGGATCAAGACGAACCCTGGGCACCTCAATTCACCTGAGAGCACTGAAAAAAAAACTCTGGAAGGTAAGATGGACAATTGTTGCTTGGATTTTTATTCCATACCCACTGCTCTGGAGAGAGAACAGCTGTATTTAGAAGAGAGCACCAAGTCAGAGAGCGAGGAAGACGTTGTAGATCCAGATGACAATTTCTGAGGTGGAGCTGAGGAGAGGAACCCATACTACCCAACCAAAACACCTCAACGACTTCATTAGAGATCTTGGTCTCACCAAGTCCAATGGCAAACTTTTGACCTTTAGGCTCAAGCAGTGGAAGTTGTTGGATGAAAGTGTGCTAGTCGCAGATCAGAGGAAGCGTCACCAACCTTTTTCCAGCTTCTTCGCCCATCAAGATGGGCTCTTCTTCTGCCACAATTTGACTAAAATTGTGTTACATACTGTTTTCTAATCAGCAAGTCATGTGGCAGCAGTGCTATGCATAAAATTGTTCAGATAGGAGTCCGGAGCTTCATTTAATGTTCATATCAACAATAAGAAAAGGGAAAAAATGTGATTTCAATGACTTCGAATCTACTAAGAGGCAGTTCTGCAGACGGAAATGCCATGTTGATGAGCTGACTGAAAGGCTACAATAAGTATATAGTTTGTACCATGTTCCACAGAAGAAAGAACAACATTTCGGTTTGGAACAACATGAGGTTTCATTTTTGGGTGAACTATCCCATTAACCACTTGCAGCTTGTTAAGAGGGAAAGCCAATTTCACAAATTTTCCATACAGAGAAGCGATTGATCCATCAATTATTTGTCTTCCTCTGTTCCCTGCCCTCTTCTTGGTCTAATATCAACAGGAAATACCACATGTGACACAGTCGATGAGAATGTCATACAATCTATGAGCTGAACTGTTGAGGAAATACAGATCTGAACAGAAATCAAAGGCTGGTATCCCAGACTCACGGATTGACTACTATGACATTCCCTTCTTAATAACAGCTCTGGTAATATTTCCGTAATTGAAAGAGACTTATGAACTTATGACTTAAGTCCCCATGAAATTAAAATTTGACTTTTGTGGCTTTATCCATATGATTTTTTTTGTCCCCTTTTCTCCCAATTTGGAATGCCCAATTCCCACTACTTAGTAGGTCCTCGTGATGG
>NC_068289.1:1554803-1559803 GCF_025860055.1 Xyrauchen texanus
CATGATATGACCTACTGAAAGATAAGAGCAGTTTGAGTTTTGGGTTTTGGGCTGTTTCTTTCTTTGCCATTGGGTTTGACAGCAACCGCTAAAGAATATTTAATTATGGCATACTGACAGACAAAAACACACTTATATATAAAACAGTGGAACAAATTGAATTAACTACAAACTCTGACTCTGGCATTTCTCCGTGCGGTCAGCGCCTCTTCTGTGAGTTGCGTGAATGTCCCGATCTAAGGGGGAGAGATTGAAACTGCACCGGCTGATGCACACTCTGTCACGGGGATAATCTACATGAAGCGCACGCTTGCTTCAGCTATATTATAACGCGACAGCTCGTGACTTATTGAATAATAATATATGTCACAGTGCATTTCTTATCGTGAAGAACATTTTTAATAAGTAACTTTATTAATAAGAGATAGTTTGTTATTTTAAGAGTTAAAGATGGATTGAAGGGAACAGAACGGTGAGAGAGGTGTAGCCTTCGCCCCATTATACACTGCAACAATATACGTTTATTATTTGTTTTGGCTTGTTTGCCAATAAAATATTTAAAACAATGTACATTTACTTCAGCAGCTTTACTGCAGAAGAGATCATTATTATCTGAGAATGTTGAATATAATATTAAAAATAAGTTTATATTTAAGATACATTCTCTTAAAGCAAGTCTAAATATCGTATATGCTGCTTCTCAATTAAATGTGTCTTGTTTTAAGGATTTTTAAACATTTTAAATGGAAAACAAGACAAAAACACTTGATAATAATAATATTGTTTTTTTATACAGTGAATGTTTTACTGAATTAAACTTAAAAAAATATATATTTCTTCCCTTTAATTCAGTGAATGTCATTTAGAGGTATTTTTAAAGATGATTTTGTCTTCTTCATTGTTAGTAAGCACGTTGAATACAACCTTTTAAGTTGTGGCACAAGCTGAATAATCGGTTAAGAGATAATGATTAATCGTTGCAATAATCACCGAATAGTCAAATAATTGTTCTAATAATCGTTAGATTAATCGATTATCAAAACAAGCGTTAGTTGCAGCCCTAAATGCATTAAATCTATAATTTTATTTTTTACAAAAATGAACATTTGCATCCTTAATATTTTTTATTTTGTGGTATTTTATGAAAGCAATAAGGCACTCGAGGCTCTGCCATATTGTGAATATAGGGGAGGTGGGGTTGGTTGACATAATTTTTTCATATACTGTTGAATATCTCTGGTAAATAAAAGTTTAAGTTTGTAGGTAAAAACAAACACATTCAATGTAACCAACTATTATTGCCTTAGAGCCGGAGATGAGCCTCATCCTACAGACAGCATTCACACACTTTACTTTTAATACTCGAAGATTATATGGGCAGGTGAACTAGTGAAGCGTTTTTGGGCTAAAATCGCCCCTGACTGAGGGTTTTGGAGAATGAGACCAAGCAGAAAATAAGCACAATGGAGGTGTTAGTTCTTAAATCTGGAGGAATGCATTCCAAAATATCTGATAAATGTTGATAGAGATCGCTTTCAATAGATCCATATAAATAATCCTGGTGGCCTGTGATGCTTCAGACAGACTGTCTGGCTGAGGTGATTTTTCATAGATCTCAGAAGACACTCTTTTGAAATGTAGTAAAAAAAACTTCAGACAAAGGAAGGAGAAAGAAAAAAGAGTAAAGAGCCTGTGAGTTGCAGAAAGGAGAGCGTTTCAAGTTGCAGAAAGAGGTAGAGAGAGATAGAGAGAGGTACTGGATACAGATTCTAATAGCTATATGACTCCCTTGATGGCTCAGTGGTAATCCTTGTTAGTCCACAAACTGATACTGCAAGAGTACCCCCCCCCACCCCCCCCATACACACTCACACACACTCACACACACTCACTCACACACACACTCAAAGCCTATATTGTGCCTTTTGAACCTTCTTGCATGAGGTGATTGACGGCTCTGGCTCTTTCTGGTTCCCCTGTGTTGTCATTTACTTAGCCAGACAAAAGCTCCAGCAGACATCATCCTGTCCGTCCTACATCCCTTCGATTCTGGAGATAAACTCATCCCTCTATTATTACACCTCTCTTTCTATAGGCAGACACATCCCTCTCTTGCGGTGCATCCACGGTCCTTAGCAGACAAACACAAGTGCCATTCTGTTCATGTAAAGTTTTGGTGGCAAATCCAAAGAGACAAATACTTCAATAACATTGCCTTCACCATACTTTTAACCTAAGTGAACAAACTTGGGTCCCGACCAAGTCATCGAACCAATATTTAAAGCACCCTAAGATACCTAATTTTGGTGAAATTATAAATCATGTAAAAAAAGCTCCATAGTCAAACAAACTATTTTCCTCAAATTGTGTGCTGGTGGTCTTTGTGGTTAGCACAATATTGAGTAGTTAGCTTAGCAACATGCTAACATCACACTCTATTGAAATGAGCCGTAAACAAGCTGAATCTTAAAGAGTAATTTACATTATATGCATATGGCTAATGCTACCTATATAGTGTTTCAAATCAGTCACTTATAAGGTTCCATTTCATGACGGATACTGCCATTGAAGGTAGCTGCCTATGTAGATATAGTAGATAATAGACAGCAAGGCAGCTCACAGCTCACTGTTCTGGAACAGAGCAATTATATATATATATATATATATCAGGTCTTACTGCCCACCATCTATCCAGTGGAGTCTGTGCGACACTTATCCAGACATCCTGATCATAGCTGAATGTGGGTCCCAGTGGCATGTGTCTCTACACTCTTTCATTATTTGTGATTTTGGCTGATTTCCCTCCTACTGTACCACTGAAATTAAATGCCTCTTTACCAATAAAGATTTGGGTAAATATAACCCAAAACAGACAAAGAGCAAATACAACATGTAGATCAGGGGTGCACACACTTTTTTGTGTGATGATCTGCTTTTAAATGAGCAACTCAATAAGATCTACCAACTAAAAAAAAAACACAGTTTCATTTAAAATAAGAAAATGCTTGTTGGAGCTACTGCATGTATCCCTACATGGAATTCATCTTCTAATTAATAAAAAAATATACAATAATGTTCAATGTTGATATCATTCAGTTTTAAATCTAAACCCAAAACACCTACAGCACAATAGATTACAATAGCCAGGGCATTTACCTTATTCTGATGACGAGTAAATATTGACCAGGCGAGGCTTTGTTTATTCAGTTGCCATGACAACTAGGTTTGCGTATACGCGCTGTTTATTCAGTTGCCATGACAACTAGGTTTGCGCATAAGCGCCGTTCATTCAGTTGCCATGACAACTAGGTTTGCTCATACGCGCCTTCCAAGGGCTTCTGAGAACAGCGCGCGAAATTGCCATGCTACTGCCCAGATTAGGCAAAACTGAATGGAATCAGACAGTTTTTTGTCATGGCAACTGAATAAACAAAACCTCGCCTGGTCAATATTTACTCGTCAACTGCAAGTCACACAGAAACTAAAAGAAGGAAAGACATTAAATGTATTTTTATGAAAATTTTACAAAAGTACATTTAAATTTTGTGCGATCTACCAGCATTGCCTTTGCGATCGACTGGTAGATCGCGATCGATGTATTGGGCACCCCTGATGTAGACTATGCTGACAAAGGTACATTGTGGATCTGTGCATGTGTGTCTTCTTATATGAATGATTTGTTTGAATGTTCCTCTGTTCACACAGCCATAGATCCTTTAATGCATACCTCAGGACTTTACTGACCCGGGATCACATTTTTTGAGTTATGCCCATACCACTTTGGTATTCCTCAACCTTTATCTTCTGAATAGTGCAACACAAAAAAAAACAACAAAAAAAGCTAAATTGCTAAAAATATATATATTTTTATAACCAAGCTTGATTACCAAAAGTGTATAAGGTCATTAAGGACCCTAGATATGGAAATGTTTTTTTTTTTGCGCTTCCATAAATAATCTTTTTATGATTATTTCATATCTATATAAGTTTAATATCACATGATATATATTTATTAGTTTTTTAAAAGACACATTAGTGAAATATTCATACAAATGAATATATACTATATTTACATTTACATTTATGCATTTGGCAGACGCTTTTATCCAAAGCACTTACAGCACTTATTACAGGACAATCCCCGAACAACCTGAGTTAAGTGCTTACTCAGGACACAATGGTGGTGACTGTGGGATCAACCAGCAACCTTCTGAGTACCAATGTATTATACAGTGCACTTATTACAGGGACAATCCCCCCGGAACAACCTGGAGTTAAGTGCCTTGCTCAAGGGCCCAACAGTGGCATCTTGGTGGTGCTGGGGCTTGAACCCCCAACCTTCTGGTCAGTAACCCTGAGCCTCAACCACTGAGCCACCACTGCCCCACTATATCACGTTGATTTTCTGCCATATAAGTGTACTCATACATATTATTCATGATATTTCTTACTCAAGGTGGCGCTAATGTGTCACTTGATTTACATTTGACATTACTATTTGACAAAGAAGCAACGTGGAAGTAAACTATAGCAAGTTTTAGACATGAACAGTATGAGTCTATACACTCAAATAGTGCCTGAGAATACACATGTGTAGCATATGTGTTATGTGCAGCTCATTATGTGCTGGACAGCCAGTTGCATCTCATGACATTTCAGTGAGGAATTATTGAATCCCTTTGTTGCGTCATCTCTTTGATATACTGTATAAAAAAATGAAACATTCAAAAATACATCAGAATATATTCTATTATATTATTGTTTAATTGTCTTGAAAATGTTTTGAAAATGTGACACTATCTGGCCATTTTGTAGATCCATTTGTGATAGATACACATGCCAGGTCTCTAAAGACTTTTTGCATTTAGGGATTAAAGACAAAAGAGGGACTGTGTGTATGCAGGTTCGGCTCTACTCGTGAGGGCCAAATACAGTGAAACATGTTGAAAACCAACTGGTGAGGACATCTGAAGTGGTCCTCGCTATTTGAAATGTGCATA